>NC_136020.1:11728152-11825652 GCF_048128805.1 Centroberyx gerrardi
TTAAACTGTATTTATCCAGGGAAAGTTTGCTGTGCATGCATGCTCTTTTTTAGCAAGCGAGCTTGTGATTGGAGGGCTGTGGGCTCAAATCCCTGGACTGACTGAATAAAACACTGGGTGAATGAGTAAATTGAAAGTGACTAACAGCAACACTCTCCCCTCCTGCAACAACTGCTGCTGACTTGACCTTGAGCAAGTCACCTAAACCCCAACTCCTCCGGTGAAGCTGCTCAGTGGCCAGCAGCAGAAGGCTGTGGTTGGATGAATTTTGAGGTAGGGTGTTGCTGAAAAAGAGCGAGTGTTCATAGCAAACCCTCTCCGGATGAATGAAGGTTAAAACACACACATGGAACAAGTTTTCCCACTTACTTAAGCTTCTTTGCCTCAGGACTGAATTATTAAAGGCTGGTAATATTCCTTCTAAAGCATGGCAAGGGACAATCACCAAACAGACTCTCTACCCTCTCTCTCTCTCTCTCTCTCTCTCTCTCTCTCTCACACACACACACACACACACACACACACAGGTACAGAGCCACAAACAAACGGAAAAAAAAACGGATAGATATATGCATGCGCGCACACACACACACACACACACACATATCTCCCTTGTGTGTGTGAAAACAAAGGCAAGTTCATTTAGCTGGCTTTTGTTTGGTGAGTGAGGGTGGGGTATGGGGGATATTGTTTGATCAAAATGGGTCATGTTTGACTGCAACGCACTAACAAGATGGGTTCTTTGTTGTTGGATATAACCAAGTCTGCCTGTGTTTGTGTTTGCACTGCCCAAAATGCCCATCTCAAAAAAAGTAAAAAAAGTTATTGAATCTAGCATTTATTCTTAAGATCTATTCCTCAAATACTCATGACAATGTCTTAAAGTAAAGATGACCACTCAAGATAATGCCACTCAAATTAAAAAATACATAAATCTTGAAACAATTTGATTTGCATTGGAATCAAGTGAAATTATCTTACCCAGGGGAGGGAAATTTGGTATGCGGGCAGGTATAAAAAAAAACCAAAACAAAACCTTGGTTTAAAAATACCACATCATATACCATGTAAACAAACACTAAGGTTAGTTAAAAAGACCAGACAGGGAGGCAATTAGTTGATAGAGCACTGTATCAACTAATTGCCTCCCTGTCTGGTCTTTTTTCACTGTAAAATACACAGCTCTTCCACAGTCCAATACATAATTTTCATTTTGGAATGAATCCTTTCCAATGCTTTCTATACAGATGTTGTTAGACTACAGCACTTGACAAAAGCTATCCAGTGTTCAATTCCTATCCATCACACCTCAGCAGAAACAATCTCAACCTTGATATTGAGTAACAGAGCGACTGCATCAACTAACGGTAGATTGGTGCTTAATTGCCCAGATTTCCATCTATGTCAACCACACTGATAGATGACTTGGCTGGCCTGGCTGTTTGCCTGTGAATTAAAACACTTCAGAAAGAAATATGTAATTAAGTTTTGTCTTTATATTTATTTGGAGAAGCCAACTACTCTACTGTCTGATCTTGGTTGCAATTGGTCAGTTTTCACAAAAACTTTCTAAAACAAATTTCTCCTATGAACAACGTACCAAATTTGACAAATAATCTCTCCGATCAACTGCTTGACAAGAAGATTGGTAGCAGTTTCAACTCTTTTGAGATGATGCAAAGCTCATTCCATCCACTAAACACACACAGCATGCTAAAGCTTTAGCATGCATTGTAGCAAACTCAATAAATACTGGAACAGCTACCATTTGAAGACACCTTTTACTCATAGTGTTCTTAAACAAATTGTCAAACAAACTTAACTGACATAAACTATGTCTTCCCTAAGGCCTACCTTAGCTCCAGCTAGTGTAGAGTATTAGACCAAGTCAAGATTTAAGAGTATAGATCAAGTCAAGCCATTACACAAAAACAGATCTCCATCAAGATGTTTTGAGCTTGTGTCCCTCACCAAACAGACATTGTTGTTGTTACAAAAAATACACACAAATAAATACAATTTCGTCATTTTCTTTCTTGATGTGAAAGTTTACATGAAACTATTACCATGTAAACTTTCAGGTCAAGAGAGAACAACACCATCAACCATCAATTGGCCTTTGAAATCTGTCAAAAACCCATCGCACATATAATTTCTAAAATATACAGGTGTCAGTGAGAACATAACCACTCTTTCCTTCAGTCCTGAGAACATTTCTTTTTGCAGATACATGGTTTCTCCCTGACAGCAGCTCTATGCTGGTTGCTACATGTCTAGGCAGTGCACCCTGTCATTGCAACATGTCTTTTAAGGCGACTTCAATGAAATATTCTACATATCAAGTCGAGCCATTAGTGTGAGGTGATTTGGCGGGTGGCCAGCACCCCAGGGTAACCATCGGAAACCAATTAATATCCCTAACGAAGGTATCATGCCTCTGGCACAGTGCCCACAGGGAAAATCACCTTGCTGATTGCACCACTGAAAACTGCTGCCGTAATGTGAGGACTGTGCGTGTATGTGTGTGTGTGTGTATGTATTTCAAACAACTACCATCTCAAATATGCAATGACATGACTCTGTAACAGTGTGCATTTACTTCAGAGCGACCTCCATTAAACACAGATAACGGCAGGTCTGCATGTGCCTGCATGTCTGTCTGTGTTTCTGTGTATGTGTGTGCGTGTGTGTTTCAAAGCCACTCAGACAGAAGTAATATGGACTAATTGAGCTTACAGTTATTGATGACGATCATCTGTAACATCAACTCTGTTTAAATTACAGACCTGCAGTAAGGATGGGAATTGATTGATAACTGGGACAAAAATCAATAGCCATAACAAAGTCGGCGGCAGGGATCAGAAAGTGGTCTCTGAATGCTGCCTGTGTACCATGCTCTAGGAACAATTTAGGCTATCTTCTCAAATTTTTCAAGCATTTAAATCACTCAATCACCACATTACACACAGCATATAACCTGTGAGACAGACGGGTTGGAGTACAGGGGCAGGGGGGGACAGGTAGGGGTTCAGCGTCTCGCTCAAAAACACTTCAGCAACAACTGGCACATTGCCTGTTGCAGAAACTGAACCTGTGACATTTCAGTTACTGGATGGTCTCTAACCACCAGGCCATCCTGCCACCCTGTAGCTGTGCAAGAGCGAATTTTTGTTGTGATACTCTACTGGTCCCCGAAAGAGGAATTTGTCTTTTCTCTTGCCCCTCTCCACAGGGAGGTCAGAGGTCAGGGTCAGGCTACAGAGCAGCACCACTGGAGCTGGCAGGGATTCAGTGTGTTGCTCAAGGAAACTTCAGCAATGCAAATGTTTGTTGTCAGGGGGGAATGAACCCAGACCTTCTGGTCAAAGGATGGTCTCCCTAATAATTAAGTCACCCTGCCGCCCCAAAGAACATTTGCAATTTTGCAGTATGTCTACTTCTTTCACTGGACATATGTCTGATGTTTACCCATTTATCTGCTTCATGGACAACAAAATATATATGATGTTGGCATTATAATACACCCACTTCCCCAATGACCACTACATCACTGTCTTTAACAACAAAAAGAAAGTGTATTTATCCCCTGTTGTCTGGCTTTGATACTTGCATACCCTGCTATTGGATGCTTTGTTATTTTGGTGATCTATGAGTTTATGCTTATTCTACAGTTGCACTCATAATTCTTTCTGGTAAGAGTGTGACTGTCAGATAAATACCTAAAATGGTAAATGGAAAAGCGGAATAGAACTGGTAATATCTCAGTCTGATGCCTGTAACTCTTCAACAGCTGTCATGTAAATGTCAATAGGCCAGTGAAGAGTGAACTGTCCATGGTGCTGAAGCCACCACCTACGCACACCTCAGATGGAGATAATGTCAAACACTTTGCTAGAAATCTGCAGTAACTTGAACATTGAGAATCATAAGAAACAAGTTAAAAAGGTTGTCAGTCAAGTCACCAGTTTATATTTTAACACCTCAGATGGACAAATGGGACAAATGTGCTGACTAGCATAGTGTAACTTGGTTGACTGATATTGTGTGATGTATAGCCCCTTGGTGTAAATTCACTCCTAAGCTGAAATACTTTCTGCCACGCCATTTGAATTGGATTCTTTTCAGGTGACTTTCCTAGTCATGTGATGCTGGTAAGTGGAGGGTTTGTGGTTTGAGCCACACTGAGGGACAGTGCTAAATGCCAACTGCCTACCAGTGGCCAGTGATACTGTCACCCTGGCAGTGATAGTGCCATGCTCAACCCACTGAGCAATGCAGGACCATCATAGTAGAAAAAAGATGCATTCATCTTAAAAAGGTTTTTGAAATTTGCTATCCCTGAGGATCTTTCTTTCCTCATTTCTGCAAAAAAATGTAGCCATTAAGACCTGCATGTATCTTCTTGGCTTATCAAGAAAGTGCAGACATTTTGACAATGGTGTCAAGCCCTTTCCCTGATCTGACTGAGAGACAGACAGGCAGACAGACAGCCTATCTATGATGATGATGATGATGATGATGATGATGATGCTTTTCTTTGGACAACTTGGACAAACAAGGCACTTTATGATAATAATAACAGATTAAGATTACATTATTGGCCATGGTATCATGGTAAATCGAGGTAACAAATTTGTCTAATTGCAGATTGCACACAAACACCTGCCTTTCAGATGATGATGACCTGCTAAAGTGATAGGTTACCAATGACCAGGCTATGTTAGCCTTTTCTGATGAATGTGATGATGAAGATGACAGCCTAAAAGGTGGTTTCTGTTTACTTATTTCAGATGACAGCAGCTTCTACAGGTAACATTCATCATAACCAGCCTATGATCAGTTGTTCCTGGGAACAAACTACTGCTGATTGTGCCTCGCTGCGACACAGATGCACACAGGCAGGCACGCACGCACGCGCGCCCACACACACACACATACACACACACACACACACACACACACACACACACACACACACACACGGCCACCCCTCTCTCCAGCCCCTGTTGCTATGGAACCTGTCGCCAAGGCGGAGGTATGTGGTTGTGATGGTGGTGGTGGACGACGATGATGATGATGATGGTGATGATGATGATTATGAAGATGATGATAGTGATCGGAAAATTACCCCTTGCAGAATTACAGGGTCCGGCTGTCATGTAAAGATCATAAACTAATGCATTGCTGGGCTTTGCTTTCTGCAACGTGGGTGGAAGGAGCGACGCGTAATACTGCGCAATGCAAACGGACCCTTTCCTCACCATGAAACAGACCACAGCCCGGGATTTCGATACACTTTCACATTCAGCCTAGCGCTTTTACTTCTCTTAAAAGTCTTTAAGTTGAACTTTGGCCGTGTCTGCTACAAAACAACCTGCTGTCCGCTCCCATCCCAAAAATAGCACATCATCAACCCAATTCTTCAGGAGACAAATAAGTCCTGTAGGCCCTCCTACTGCCACCTGTCATCTCAATGCGATTTCTCTCTCTCGGTGCTATTAAGGAGGCCCGCGGCCATGAAAACTTAAATTAAAACGTGACAAATACGAGTATTGATTAGGAAGGAAGGGAGGATCGATAGTGATCGAGTGTGTGTGGACGCGCATCGGTGGGCGCCGCTCGTTTTGCGCTCCTTAACGACCTCTGTGTGCTCATTTCTGATATAGCCTACAAAATACATCCAATTTCATTTACTCCCCGGTGGACAACAGTTAAGCCTGCTATTTGACAAGTTTGTTGTCGAAACGCTATGGCCGGGGGAGAGAGGGGGGATTTGAGGGAGAATCAGGAGATATCTGGCAACCCGTTTGTAATAACACAATTTCTACACACACCCCTCCTTGTAAATTGCGAATTTATGCGGAAAATGTGTCGGGAAATAATAATTTCACTCGCCTGTTGGCTAAATATGATCACGGCCCACCGATTATGGCACAATTTTCCAAAAGGACAGCCTACTAAACCACTAAGTGTGGACTAAGCCAAGTAAGAAAAGGCCTGATCCATCTATCCACGGCTCTACCTGCAGCCTTGTTGCGTGATTATGGCCCAACTTCATTCGCTGCACAAACTGCATAAGGAGGGGAACATATAAAATGCACATAGAGGGGAATAAACAAACTGCACGGAGGGAACGAGAGAAAGTGGTGGAGTGGTGGAAAACGAGAACTGCATCTGTCCATCTGTTGAAAACGAGGAGAGAGAGAGAGAGAGAGAGAGAGAGGTAACACCCCGTTGCTTTTTTCTCTCCCCCCTCCTCCCCCTCCTCTCCCCTCCATCCCATCCCCATTTCGAGATCATCATACCTCCCCCCCCCCCCCCCCTCCCTCCTCTCACTCTCTCTCGCTCCCTCCACCTCCTTCCCTCTCTCTCATGCACAGTTACAAGATGTTTCCCAGTTATAAATAAAAAGACACCACATACCTTGATGGTTCTCAAGGGTGTCCTCCGGGATGTACATGTTTTTGCTTTCATTTACCATAAATGTAGTCCGGCGTTATCCCTATAGGTGAATGGAAGAGAGAGGGAGGAAAACGCTGGAGAGGAGGAGGGAAAACAATAATAAGAGGAAAAAAGCCCCGAAAATAAAGAAATTAAAAAAGGAAAAAGGGGGAAAAAAGAATAAAGAACTGTCTGACACGGGCAGCTTTGGATATTCCGTTTTTTTTATTTATGGGGAGGGTTTCTTCGCATGGAGTGAATATTACCTAATCCCCATGATGGAGGTGAAGGCGAGAAAAAAGAGGGGGCTTTCGGCGGAACCGGTTGGGAAAACGCACCGGTGCATCCCTCGGTACATCCGGGCCCTAGGCGAGAAACATGAGACCAGCACCACGTTCAATTCAATTCACACCTCGCTCCCTCTCTCTCTCTTTCCCCCCCTTCTCCCTATAAAAAAATAAGGTTTAAAAAGGTTATAAAACACGGGCGCTGTCAGTGGCGGTCGCAATCGGAGTGCGCAAAAGACGCATTCGTGCGCATCTTCAGCAGCGCGTCAAAATGTGAGAGGATGAAGAAGAGGAGGAGGAGGAGGAAGAAGAAGAGGAGGTGGAGGAAGAGAGGGTTTGGAGAAAAATGAGAAAATGAGAAGAGTGTAAATATTCCATCACGGGTAGCACAGGGTTAAATCTCCCAAAAGGTTGTCGGTTATTCCACGTATAGAGATAGCAGTCCCCCCCAAAACAGAAGCCAGGCCGTCCTGTCTCATCCAGAGACGGGTTTCTCTGTCCAGATCCAGTCCATGGTCCGGCGGTCTGTCTGTCTGTGTGTGTGTGTGTGCCTGTCTGTCTGCCTGCCTGTCTATCTGTCTATGTGTCTCACTGAACGGGAGTTAGAGCTCTCTCTTCTCTCTGCCTCTGCTGCCCCTGCAGCTCAGCTCTGCAGTGATACCGACAGAGAGAGAGAGAGAGAGAGAGAGAGAGAGAGAGGTAGCCCCCTCCCTCTCCCCGTGCATGTAGACGCTTTGACTGTTTCCAGATGTGTGTGTGCGTGAGAGAGAGAGAGAGAGAGAGAGAGAGAGAGAGAGAGAGGGAGAGAGGGAGAAAGAGGGGGGGGAGGGAGACTATAGGCAAAAGCAAGAACAGGAGAACCGGCGGCTGGTATCCAGACACGATGATGGTGATGATGATTATGATGGCAAAAGGTGTGTGTGTGTGTGTGTGTATGTGTGTGTGTGCGTGTGCGTGTGTGTGTAGAGGAGGCGGGGGGTACACAAAAAACAAAAAGAAACTGTAGGCAGGAGAGATGAGCGAAAAAGAAGAGAAAGGGAGAAAGGTGGCCAAAACCCATAAATGTGTGTGTGTGGTGTGTGTGAGAGAGAGAGCGAGAGAGATGGAGAGAGAGAGAGAGAGAGAGAGAGAGAGAGAGAAAGAGAGAGAGAGATGGAAGGGGGGATAATGAGCTATAGAGTAAGCTGGCTCAAGCCTTACATAGTCTGAGCTTTGATTTCTGCTGGACGGGGGAAGGAATGGAGATTGGAGACGCTGTACTTAAATCTGATTTGCCCATAGTCCCTTACTGCTACACATCTGGACTGCTTCAGCCCCATTCTTTTCTTTGGCTGAGGCTGTGTTTACACAGACACAGAAGATCTGGTTTTTAACTTTTTTATGACACAGCTCTGATCTTGTCATGGCTCTCTAAAGAGGGAGGAACCACAAGGAAGCTGATTTTCAGATCGTCTGATGCTGTGGAAATACAGACCAAAAACGTATGAAGTCGTCAGGAAGTTCATGGTATTTCAATGGTAAAAGATTAGAATCAAGCCTGTTTATCTAGAGGACAATAGAGCTGAATTTGGGAATTCAATTACGTTTTTCCCTTGTGCCCCGAGGACAGTGAAGTATGTTTCACCATTCTCCTTCATAGCCAGAAACAAATTTGTCCTTTTGGCCCCAAAAGCACCCAAAGTAATTTTCTGGAGACATGGCTCCATTTTCTCAGGTAACACAATGATAAAATAGAGCTCATTTGGGAGCAAAATGTCAAACAAAGTCAATAAAGTTAGCCCTAACTAAATGTCTATGGACCAGATCCAGGTTTTGACGACATTACAGTGTGTAGACTCTTGGCTCCATAATTTCTACTGTAGCTTTGGAAGACAGCTGGTTACACAAATAATATGTCAATTCTTAAATCGAGCGGCATTTCTAAAAGCTCTCCATAGATAACAGTGACCCTATTTTGAGAACCACTGCTCCTGCCTTCACATGAATATACTCACCAGTCTCTGCCAGTCATCGGGCGAGTATCAAAAACGTCAACACTGTCCTCATTTTTTCAATTAAAAATTAATTTTAATTTTAAAAATTTTAAGTTGTCAAATGCATCAAAAATGTACAATAATGCTTCACAAAACTGAGAAAAAAAACACTGGCGCCTTCCCAGATTCTAATTATGGCATTGGCCATCCCACATGTAAAACTTTGTGTCTGACTTTGAATACTAACTTCACAGTGTGCAGGCCTAATGTCAGTCTCATTGTAGGCTATAATCAGGAAGTGAATCGGATGAGTCAGCCTGCACACATTTGTTCAGTGCAATAGCACAAAAGCACCACCCACCATCCTATAATAGAATAAAACTTTTTGGGGCCATTTGTCACTGCAGACATAGTAAAGAAAGGGAGACAACGAACAAATTGTTCTATTGATGACATGTGACAGCTGAAAAGTCACGTTTTGTGATAATATATGGTGTTTTGTATTTTTGTTTTCTTTGAATCAGCCAATGGTTGTTTTGTCGAATTGTTCAAATTCAAAAGGAGAAATGGAGGGGAGGTAATGAATGAATGAATCGCTATTCTGATGAATGAATGGAAATCCCAGAATTTGCCTTGCACATATAACTAGTGCATTATTGTCAGAAAACATGACATTTCAGCGGTCGAAGGCCTATATCAAAGAATGTTAATAGATCTATTGACAGTCACACAGATGACTGATGAGCCCTGTAGTGAAAGTGAGACAGATGGACAGTGGTGTGTGACATAATGGAAGTGTGAGTCTCTCTCTCTCTCTCTCTCTCTTGCTCGCTCGCCAAATCAGCCTCTGTTTGATTACACTGGCTGGTGGATGGAAGGATTGACGGAGAGAAGGATTGGGAGAAGGAAGAACGGATGGAGAGGGATTGGCATGTGAGGGCAGGTCGTGGGAACAGACACTTGCACCCAGGGGAGAGCATACATAAAACACACACACACACACACACACACACACAAATTTCCCGCCCAGTTCAGCCTGCACATGGAATATCAATTCTATTTGTGACTACTCCGTATTTGTAGTTCCCGACCCCTCTGTATGTGTGCATGTGTGTGTGTGTGATGCTAAAGCTCAATTTGTCTCTGGGAACCACTAGACAGACAAACACACATACACACACACACACGTAACACACTGGACTCAAACCCTGGTCGCCCGTGTGGGAAACCAACAATCTGCTAGTCAGCCAAAGGGGAATCCCCTCCTGACAGAGGGAGATAAAATCTTCACAACAGGAGATATTTAGACCTAATGCAGCAGCATGTAAAATGATGTACTTCTAAAGTGTTAACATGAATGGAGAGAGATCGATAAGTGAAGCTCCTCTCAGTCATTGTAGAGCACTGCTTTGCCCCATTACAGTCTCTTAGATTTGAAGCATTGAAGTACCTGAAATGTGATGATGAATCAAGCGGGATAGATAAATGTGACCTCTATTTATCCAGGTTAGTCCCGTTGCAAGGGAGACCTCCTTTGAAAAACTACCATGAAACACTGCTTTGCCCTACTTCAGTACTTTCAAAATCAGGTGTCTTGGTTTAAGGCAAACATAAAAAAAGAGAACACTCTGGTAACACTCTCTCTAAGCTGATTGTGGTCATGCAACTTGGTTATTTAGATGACATTCATTTTCACAGGTCATCTGGCAGGTGATTCAGTAGCTAGGGACAGTGTTGGATACAAATACTAACAAATAACAAATACGTCAATTTCCAAAAAAGACATGCTAAAGTATTAAAGCCAAAGTCTACTTTGATAGAACATTTTCACTCCAGTCATCCTTCAACATGGGATGCCACCACCAGCATTAAATAATTTTCTCAGCTTACAATGTCCATTATACACAGCGATTTCTTGAAAAATAATAGGACTTTGAGCACAGAATGAAATATTCCCTGGGTCTACTTTTTGTTTGTCTTCGAATTATGAATTTTAGAGGTTTTCAAAATGGAAGTAAGTGAATAGTGTTTATGGGTCTCTAGCATTTGACCATACATGAAGTCCTACGGGGGTAAGTGCAATAAGAAAATCTTCAAGAGAAGAGAGAAAAACCTCTCTTTAAACAGGGATAACATTTTCTCACCAATTGTTTGTGAATTGGTCTGAATCAGAACAAAACAGTTACTCTCTGTCATAGTTTGTCATTGGCCAGGAGTGAGGTTCTCTAAAAGTGCAGCTTCTAAGCTGTTCTGGTAGCTCAGTTGGCTCAGGTGCCTTCCATGCAACTGCAACATTCTGGGCTCCAATCCAGTCGGGGAAGAAACCTTTGAAAATCTGCTTTTAAAAACTCAATTCTGGTGAGTTTTGTACAGTGGCATGTCATGTACCCTTTCAATGGCGATAAAACAATATACTTGCATTCCTCACCTCTCCCCGGGATAAATATCTAATCCGAAAAAGAGTACAGGTATAAAATTAAATGCAATATGAAATTCAACAACTTTGAAATATCAAATAGGACTCTATCAAAGTAGTGTCTTTGTTTAGCGAGATCATTTCCATCTACATTTCTGTTTTACAGCAGCTAAGAAATATGTTTCTATACAAGATCAGCAAGCACTCAAACAGTATTGAGATTTCTGAATTATGTCACTTGGTTTTTACAAAATATGTAGTGCTGGCATTCATTCTTGAAACTTCCACCTTCATCCACAAGTTGCACTATTTTATCAGTAAAAGTCAATGCTCAACTCTTTTTGCCCTGAGGAATTCCGAGGGAATCTGCACTAGGCTGCTGAAAGTGACAAGGTATTTTGAGAATCACTTTGCTGATGGTTTGATATGCTATTCTGAAAATATGGCTGATATTCAGACAAGTAATCATACAGTTAACTGTGTGAAAAGGAGATGAGTGAAACAGATGTAGGCCTAGGTTTAAAGGCCAGCTCTAATAGTTGCTTCACAATGTGGTCTGGCATTTCTCCCAATTTTGGCAGTTTTTTTTTATCTGAAGGAGCTACAGACATTTTATCAGCACACATTGGATTAAGAGGAGGAAGCAAGTGTCTTATGATTTCATGGAGAGGATCAAAACATTCACTTGGCCTTAAATGCTCGTAACTGACTAATGTAAGCTCTTGAGGAAAGGTAAGGCAAGTGTTACAGGTGTGAATAGCCTACATATCAGACTGGTTATCTTCCCCTTTTTAGCTTATAGCTCTTCAGGTGATCAGTGTTACCGATGCCTCTTTAGAAACTCTTCATCTTGGTGTTTCAATCTGAAAAGGGACCTAGGACAAAAAAGGCAGGGGGCAATGAAGAATAAAAGACTGTGGTCACACTGGGGTGTGAATATTTCTAATTGCACGAGTATGAGTATATAGAATATTGCTGAAAACGTGTGCCAGGTCAACTTTCCCCAAGTGAAAAAGGTTCAAATAAACATAAACCAGTGTTCTCAAGCCGTTTTTCAGATGAGGACCCAAATGAGGACTGTAACGTCTCCTCCTGGACCCAGACTGAACCCTGTAGGCTTCCCATCTATCACCCATTCATTGTGGCTCTTCCCATTCATGGCCTGAGGGCTTTAGCAGGATGGCTGAAATCATGCAATGCACCCCCTATGTAAATTATAGATTTCCTTTGCTTCTCACTGGTTACACAATCCTCTGTTGGCTATTTTGCACACACACTGCATATAATAAGCTTAGCACGTGATTTTTAAGGTTTCCAGAAACTTCACTTGTCACCGGATAACATGACTTGTTTATACATTTGAAAGCAGTGAAACTGTTTTAAATGAGTTTCTTCTGACAAGCTGCATTTTTCTTGTCATACTGTCATGAAACAGGTACATTTTCTTGAAACTAGCACAATCATGTCAGTGCAGTAAAATAATAATCACTCAAATTGTTTCAGGATATGACACTTTTAAGATTTTTTTTGCTGCATTAGGAACAAGAGAAATTATTTCCGCCTGTTGACAGATGTCCCTTGTTTTGTTAAAAATATGATTTCAAGACTGAATACAGCACTAAGTGGTTTGTGAAGATGGACATTTTTTACAGTGTGCCAACACAAATTACATCGTCCAACCCCCTTAATTTCACCATAAAACGGACACAACAGTGCGTATTTCCCCTTGTTAAATTTCAACAAGCTGCCCACTGGCTATATCCCATTACCCTTCCTGCCTATGGACCAATCACCAGTGTCTCCTGGTCTATCCCCACCAATCAGGGTCAAGTGCTCCATCTTGACTGAATGACTATTGACAGTATTGACCTGCTGATGGATAACTCATTAGCCTCATCATTGACAAACACACGCCACCTGACAAATAGATAGATACCACCCTGACAAATAGACACATACACCCTGAAACACACACACTCAACTGCCACCCTGACAAAATGACAGACACACCAGTCCAGAGACAAATAGACCCATACTCCATCACAAAACAGATAAATTCATGTCGGCAGAGAGATAGACATGTCACCGCCTGACCTGGAGGACCTTCGTTCATATTTAACTGGTGAAGTGGTGGACAGCGGTGGAGCGAAGGCACATTTACATTTAAAGCATTTAGCTGACGCTCTCATCCAGAGCCGCTTACACTGAGTGAGCAGGTCGGGGTTCAGAGTGTTGCTAAAGGACACTTTGATGGATACACATTGGCTGTTGTAGATCTGGAACCAGTGACAGGCGGATATACTCTAATTGCTCAGAGAAGAAAAGGTGAATATACTGCTGAGGAGAGGTGATATACTGATAAAGAGGTGGGTATGCTATTTCCCCATTCTCTGTTTTCATCAGTGGTTGTTAGTCTAGTTGATTGAATGGTTGTTAGTCACGTAGGCTGTTCTAAATGCCCACAGAAAGAAGTGGGTTCACATACGCCCAGAGGAAGAGGTGGCTATTCTCCATATACAGACATACTATATACCCTCACCTGCACTGATGATGTTGGGTAGATTGTTATTGTCAGCAATAAAGCAGGACATTATAATTGATTATTAGAAGGCTGGCCTTTTGCCACGTACAGCCTGACTGCCACAAGGATTTGAAGGAGTTACAGAGCTGTAAGTCCTGCTCCGCTGCTCCTGTATCCGTTACCATCCTGACCCTGAGTGTTAATTTTCTTAATAGTAAAGTGTATGCCTCATTTCTCAATCCGTGAACTTGTACGTGTCTCTATTCTGCCTCACAGTTCCTCTAAAATCAATTTACAGAGGGTGATAACTTTAATAACACACACACACACACACCACACACACAAAAGCCCAAACAAAAACAAAACAATCCCCTCTAGCACCTGAGTACGCACTTGTCCAGCATCAAATAGGCAAACAATTCTTTGCATTTGTTTTGTTCTTCTTTTGTACCAGGGTGGGGTTTGACACATATGACAACACAACTCTCTGAATGTCTGAATGAAAGTTAATACAATCAGAAGAAAGAATTTGAATGGGAATTTAGTAGTTGAGTTATCTGATAATACTGTATCTGAATATGCTGGGAATAAGGGTAATGAGGTTCTTTACATACCAGCTGTATAAACAAACAGAGACTGCAGCATCCCTGAGGTTGAAAGTGAACTTGTGACCACAAGATCGCCAGTTCAAACCCATGAACCAACAGGGAATTTAGACTCACCAAGAATTTGGTAACTTCATAGCTGCTAACTTTGCACTCTCCTCAAAATTAGCTGCTCCAGTTGCATGTGTATCCTCTCCTTTATTGCCCATTACCAAACAGCTGGAAAACAACCTGCGGTCGGTCAGTACAAACACAAACATTCTGATCATTTTTTATAGCTAGGATGATGGGAAAATCCCCGGAGAGAAACAGAAACAGAGAGAGAGAGAGAGAGAGAGAGAGAGAGAGAGAGAGAGAGAGAGAGAGAGAGAGAGAGAAATACAGTCTGAATGTTGGGACTGAGTTGTGTTCAGAGGGAACTTGTGTCTTAAGTGTAGACGCCAATAATTCCCCTGCCAATGCCGCTGAACAGAAGTGGATTTGTATTTGTTTCACTGGAGAGTTTGCGTCACATGATCTAAATGCCGTTTCAGAGGCTCTTCCTCCCCATTAAGGCAAAACTCTTAAGGACACTGACAGAGGCACACATGTATTCTTAATTTGGCTCTCAGCCCTTTATCAACTCCAACAAATAAATGGATAGAACAGGGATGGTTGTGTTTTATCCATCGCTTTACTGCCCCCTAGTGCCTTTGATGTGGAATGCAACTGTGGACTGGAAGTCTATCAGCATCAGTGTTCATGTAGATATTATACATAAGCATTTTTCTATGGTGTCTGGGTAGATTAGTGGCAGTCAACTTTCAGGGATGTGATTAGGACAACACAAAGAAGGAAATAATAGGGGTCAAAACAGAAGCCTCCATCAGCTGGATCAGAGACAGGGAGATCTTGATAAAGGCACACAGACTTAGAAGTGTTGGGTATTGTGTCTTCAAGTCCGTTACAAATAGAATCATATAGGATAGCTTTCCTGCACAAGCTTCACTCAGATAACAATACAAACGCAATTCTTTAGCTCTAAATGGACAAAATATGTTACAATTTGTTTTGGTTGCACACATAACAATGTAGAAATTATGCTAATATAAAATGTGATCGCATCTGTAGAACAGAAGATAAAATAGACAACCCAATGACAATGAAACTTGATGTGAGTATCCATGCACGGATCGTGCAAATTAAAGACTAACCGGGCAGACCTGACGATAAACACAGACTGTCTAAATAACTTAACGTTAGTACTGAAAATCCCTGTAGTTGACAGCATGGCTCTTGTGCTCTTCCATGGTCGTGAGAGAGCGATCTGTGTTTCAAAGTCGATTGGTACGACTGAAATCTCCACGACTGCGGCGCAACTAGTCATGTCTGGTTGTTTACAATCTGACTGACTAAACATGGCCGTTGCCAAAGTCGCCGATGACAGTTCCAGCTAGTTAACTCGCGATTTCTTTTATTTTACTCGTCTGATTTAGCAAAACTACTCGTTGTGCAGTGACTGATTCAATCGGCTGTTTTTCCCCACTGTTGGATTGTTGATCACGTATTTCTCGTAAGTCGTTAGCAGCTGAAGCTAGCTAGCGAGCTAACTTCTCCATTGGGAACAATGACAGCGACTTCTGCAGGTAGCAGCACCTGTCTCACCGCTAAAGGACTGGACATAAGTCTGGCCGCTTTGCAGCGACAAGACCCCTACATCAATAACATTGTGGATGTGGCCAGCCAAGTCGCCCTGTATACTTTTAACAACAGGGCAAACGAGTGGGTAAGTTTGCACGTTAGTTAAGAATGTCGGTTGCTACGCCACTAGCTAGCTTAGCTTCGTCATTCTGTGGCATAGGCGCGCTTTCTCACTGACACAGGTTTACCTTATCCAGCAGTAACTCTGCTAGCTGTGCTTGTTCAGGGCCTATAGTGACCTTGGGAAAGTTCTGAAAAGTTTCCAGTAAAAGAGGAATGGTTTAATTTCACTATTATTAAATTCCCCGAAGTTACTAGAATGAGAGATAACTGTTCGGATCATATTTTCACCCTCGCCACTGTAATCTCCGCACCCACAGACAGAAATATTCTGTACCAAGTCATATCACAAAAATCTTTTCAGCTTGGATTCCTTGGGACGCAATCTAATTAAATGGGGATCCATGGTCTAATGCATATCTCCCTGGGGTCCTTGATATTAAAAAGTTTGGGACCCCCTGGTTTGGTCTATGTCCGCTGTATGACAGACAAATAACTGGAATATAAATGTAATGTTGTGCATAGAATTTGCATGGATTTAAAGTAAAATGTACTCTGTTGGGACTTTAAGTTGCAAAGTTTTACAGACAATTGTTCAGTCATGATTTTCCACAGTGGCAATCTAGTTTGCTCCTCATTTCCATGAACAAATGATTCAATTTTCTTCTGCAGAACGTAGATTTGAATGGGAATACCCACCACACACACCCATTCAACTTCTGTGCCCCCATCTGTCATTACACTTTTGATTTCAACATTACATGGTAAATAAAACTAGGCTCATTCAATCCAAATGCTCAAATATTTATCAATCATGTAAATGCTGATCTGCTGTTTGGTCAGCTTGAGATAGAAACGATTGATGAGGCTCTGCAAGTTTAGGTGCATAGCATGTATTCATAATATTATGGGTTTAAATCCCACTTCAAACCTTTGTTCCATGTCATCCCCTCTTGTGGGTTATTTTTTAGCAAATGCAAAAATGACAGATTGTCCAAGTTAGATTAAAAGAAACTTGAAATTCTTCCTTCATCTTCATCTCCTCCTTCCTTCCTTTCTCTACTATATCCTGTACAGCAGAAAGGATGCAGATTAATCCTAAAAGATTAAATTGACCAACAATTACATGTTTTTCTCTTGCTTTCTTACATCTGTTTGCTTATTTTGTTTGTATTTTCAGGAGAAGACAGAGGTGGAAGGTACTCTGTTTGTCTACACAAGGTAATGTTTGGCTGTGGCACTGAGTTTGATATCTTACATTCTGAATAAAGGTTTCCATACCTAACTATACTGTGAACAAGTGACCTTTAATGGTAAATGATATTGTGTTAAATAATTTGAATGAAATGCAAGTATATAAGCTTAGTGAAAAGTTCAGTAAAACAGTTTTCTTTGACACTGTCACATCCGAACAACAGCTTGACTGAATGTTTACAATGTTTACATGCTAACATGTTATGCTGTTATGGCCTTGTATGGAAGGGAGTGTTGTGTCAAACTCCAAGTTCTTGCGTTGTTTATCAGCAAACATACATCTCATGAATATGACTTGCTGCAGTGTGAATCAGTATAAAAGTTGACATTCAAATGCATATTAAAGTTTTCACTGCTCAAAAATCATTTGCATATTCATGAGGAAAAACTGATTTTCTTGAAACCGCTGTAACTCCTTTGCTTTAAGATACAGAGTTCATATTAATGCCACACGTGTCAACATAAAATGACCTCATTAGCGTAATAGGTTATGTTTAATGTATCATGGTGATTACGGTGGGACATTAGGCAGCTCAAGTGCCTCTTGTTTCAAGTTGTGAATGAATCATTTTTAAATGAAACTCTTCACATGTATGTCTGTGCTGTGTCTTCTGTATATTTCAGACTGGCGTCTCCCAGACATGGTTTCACCATCATGAACAGACTCAACATGGAGAACCTGACAGAGCCAATCACCAAAGACCTGGACTTCCAACTCCAGGACCCCTTCCTGCTATACCGCAATGCACGGTGTAAGTAGACTCTCTCACACACACACACACACACACACACACACACACACACCTGCTCTCCCACAGCACACAACAGAAGACCAACACACACACACACACACAGGTACCACCACTACTAATCTCTGCCTTTTGAGGATTTAAGCCTAAAATCCTTTATCTGCTTCATTTTGTTCTTAATATTTATTATTTATAAATGTTCAGTTCTGTTCAGCAAGCCTTAACCAGCACACAACATAAATTCCTGGTCAACAAAGGAGGGAGAAAAAAGAAGAGAGAGGCAAAGAAAGAGAGAGTGTGAATTACCTATAACAAGAACCTACTACTAACATTTCAGGTTCCTTTATTTTATTTTGCTTTTCTTGTATCCTTGTATGGATTGTTTTGTTCTTTTCTGTCTCTGTAACTGTTATGTATCATATAAAAAAATTAACATTTCAGATTCAGAGCACTGCTAAAAAAACACTAAGAAAATTTATGATGACATACTATAGTCATCTTGGTCTTCTAAAGTTGAGCAAGATGGCTGAGTATGGTTAAATCTGGCCCAAATTTTGATTTGACCATAAAACATGGTTCCACCCATGTATGGAAAGTCTGGATAATTCTGGACTATTAATTAAATTATTTCCTGCTCTTTAAATGTTGCGCATTGCACAAAAGGTCTCATTATGTATGGAGGAAAAAACAACAGCTGTTCAGTCCTGATGCACGGACACATTTTATGTAGTTTTAGACCCACTGTCATTTCACCTGCTGTGATATTCAGCTCTGTGAATAATAATCTTCAGCTACAGAGTGATATGTCCTAGTTGACACTCATATTGCCTAGCCACTATCAGTATAGATTATATTGAATACGGAGAAAAATCTTGAAATCCATTCAGGAAATTAAAGTCTGGTAAAAGTGTGAAACTTCAAAATAGAAAAAAGTACAAACTCTGATAAAAGCTTGGTTGTGTGCTGGGTGTCAGAGCCAGACTTAAAGGTTTCTGTCTGAGTAAGGAGCTGTGATCTCGCTGGAGTGAGAGGACATGCAGTCACACTGTTCAGACATAGACGGATAAATACTAGGACTAGATAGACAGATAGACATACATATAGAGCATAGAGTGTGTTTTAGTGTCCGGCTGTGGGAGAGAGAAACCCCACGTAAAATATGGAACAGTTAGGCCCATACTGTTCTGTACAAGTAGTCAGAGACGGAGAGACAGACCAGAAGATAGAGAGACAGAGAGTAAGACAAACAGGAAGAGAGAGATGGAAAAAGACGGACAGTCTGACCAGCAGAGAGGTGGATAGAAACACAGGCAGAGAAGTCATGCAAGAGAAAGCATAGAGTCTCTAGCATACTGTTCTTTTGTGTATACAGACAGGTAGATGGTGAGAAGGACCGCGAGGCAGACATGTAGATATAAATCTGTGTCTGCATTACTTTTTCCAACTCTTCATCTCTTTACATTGCCTATATACACATTGTGGCTATCATTTAATGGGTGATGGGATGATAAAAGTCACATTGAAATGACAAGTGTAACCATAGCCACAGAGAGGCAGTTAGACAGGCAGAGAGAGACAGACAGTTTTACAGAGAGTGAGGAAAGCACGTAGCATGAGGTTCACTTTAGTGGAGGCCAGTAGTTCCATATAAGGAGCAGAGGTATTCTAGTGTCTCCAAACCTATCTGCCTGTCTCTCTCTCTCTCTCTCTTTCTGGGACCTGCATCTGTCTCACACACACACACACACACACACACACACACACACAGAACAGAGTGTCTGTGGGACAAGAGTCTGACAGCACTACACAGCCAGCCAGCAGAGATTAGATACACCACAACAGTCACTGATAACGTAAACACACACACACACACACACACACACACACACACACACACACTGCTGACACACACAGACCTACATTCTCTCTCTGTCTCTCTCTCTCTCTCTGTCTCACTCTCTCCATCAGGCTCAGTAAGAGGCAGGTGGAATGCTGTGTTTAGATACCAGTGCATTCCTTATGGCTGCTTTGATCCTCTGTCTGTATTACTGCATGTCTTACTGACAGTTATACAACAATATCATTATAGGGCTTAGTGAAATAAGACATATGCCATATAGTTGCAACACTGACCCCTTTACATCTTTTAATCCAGGTCTAAATGCACTCAAGACACATTGAAGATAGACAGTGATCCTACTGGCCTCAGGATGTGGTCAGAGACACATTTAGCCGCTGATGGAGCATAAATTGTAAATAAATAAATAACTCACTTGAGTTCTGGGAAGGAAAGAAGTTTAAAAACACATAAAACGGTAATCCTAGCTCAGTTGATGACCATATCCTCTCATAAAAAGGCAATATGGGTAGGAGTTATGTGAGGTGAAGAGTGGGAGCGTACATCACGTTTTTGAGTACTAGCCTAATGCTCGATGGCAGTAACTGATTACACAGTGTTTGAGGAAGGGGTAATAAAACAACCAAAGAAGCAGTGATGAAGTATGATTGTAATCAAACCATAGTTGCTGTAATTTACTGGGATCAATGGGCCTTATATGAATTTTCTAGCATGCTAATCTGTGATAAGGTTGAACTAACAGCACCTTGTATACACATTACTTGAGAAACGGCACCTCAAACACTCTGAGAAATGTCAATCAAAATGTTACACCCCGAAGTGCAGGTTGAGTATGCTGACATGCACAGAGCGTTTACAGGAAGGGGGTGGGGGGTATCATTCCCAGAGAATTGTATGAGTAACATCACTGGAACATCAATGGAACACCACTTGACTCAGAAAAGTCCTTTTTCACTGACTAACAACTGATCTCTAAGACTTAGAAACCCAGGCCCCAGGCTGTTGGTAGTGCTGCCAGTCCCTCTGTAGCCTGACCTCTGTGCGGAGGGGTCATGGAATCTTATCATTAGACAAACATGCAGCCCTCAGTGCTGCTGGAACTGCCTGGAATGGTAGTTGGCACAAAGTGGCACTCCAGGCTAAAAATACACCCTGGAGACTGTAAATACCAGAGAACAGGACAAGTTTCAGGGAAGTGAAATTAAGCCTGAGCATGTCATTCTTCTTCTGGTAAATATCCCAGTACCAAGGAACAGATTTTTACATTAACCCTCACCATAACCCAGTGGTAAAAGCCCTCAAACCACTATCAAACCCCTAACCCTGGCAGTGTTTTTCATCTACCTATTAACACAGGGAATGGGACCCCTAACCCTGGCTGTGTCAGAGCCATGCTTTTTGGCTGTGGCTGGTTAAGTTGTCTGTTCCACCAGCCACTTTGACAGATAACCAATCACCATTTGAAGGTCTTATTTGAATCTAAAAATGTACTTGGCTGGTAAAATAGTCAACATGGTTGGTACATGGGATGCAGTACCCACTGTTACCAGTGAACAAAAAGTTAGTTTCCCGTCCTGTTTGATGTTTATTCAATGTCAGGCTTACCTGCAGGCCATAAACATGTACTGTATATTCTAGGTCTGTCTCTCTCTGTCACTACCTTACTCATGCAGATTATGGATTATACTATGTAGCAGTAGAGAGCTGATGTCAATGTCACGTCTGATTTAATTCTTGTAGACTGCTGTTCTAGATCATGATGCATTTTTTATAAACATTTCAAAAATAACCTTCCTGGTTTGACGGTTAATGAAGCAGAGCACTGAAGTTTTAAATTGAGATTTATTGCATTGTCTACTCATACTAAGCCCTTGGATGCAACATTGATGGAGATCCGTGCTAGCTTCACTACCGAATGTAGCCAACTATACTAGCCTTCCACTTTACCTGCCTATAGTTTGTTGTATATCAGTTGCATGAACAGTCTTACCTCCAGGCCGTACATATGTATATCCCAGGTCTTTCTCTGACACCAGCAGGCCTTTAAATCTGACCTCAGGTTCCTCTTCCAGTCTCTCATGTTTAGGTTTCCTCCGGAACAGGCCTCCCAGCATGGCTGCACCAATGTCACACTAATCACAGTCCGCTAGTAATTGCCTCTTAGTGCTTTTATAGAACTCAAATTTGCTTAGATTATGCTTTCAAGTGCAGCTGTACAGCTACAATAATTCCTCCTTTGGCAAAGGGTTCAATAGCCCAAGGTGTCGTGATAATTCCTCTTTCGGTAGATATATCTTCTGTAGTAGTCAGCAGTGTACTAATGGTGCACCGCTGTTTTATATCGCACTGGTCTAAAGTCCCTTTAGTTGGGTCTTAGGTGGTGGACATACAGCTGTGACAGCAGTTGTGGTAATACCTCCTTTGAACTGGGCTTCAGTAGTCAAGGATCTCAGTAAACACTGCTCCTTGATGCTGCACTTCTGCGGAATTCAAAAGTACCTTCAATTAGGCCTTAGGTGGTAGGCATAAAGCTGTGACAGCAGTTGTGGTTATGTCTTCTTGGATAATAGATTCAGCAGCCAAGAATCTCAATATCCACAGCTCCTTGAAAGTCACTGAACTCACTTTGATTTCCTTATGAATGAAGGCAGTGATGGCTCTTCGGGACAAACATTAATTCAAAGTCTGAATGCATGTAACTGTATGAATGTGAAGCAGGCTGGTGTTGCTGAAAAAGAGCACAGATGCCCAGCAAACCTTCAGCAAACGGGATAAATACAGGCAAAAAAAATAGCAATGCTGTTCCTCATGACTGATGCAGAGAGCTCTTCTCTTCAAAACTGCTCATATAGTAAAAGCACACCTAATCCTCCTTGTACTGACAGTGCTGCTTCAGACTAACAAATGTCTAGATTTCTAACTATAGTAAAACTAAACAAAACATAAAAAGTATGCTTTGGCCAGCCAAGTCCCAATAGAGTAGTTTGGGTTACAGCCAACAAAGAGTGGCTGTATTGTAATAGCACATCTAAACCTTCTTGAATAGACAGTGTTGCTACACAAGCCTAACAAAAATGTATAACTCAACTACAACTAAAAATGTCTACATAGACCAGCCAAGTCCCAATGGAGTAGTTACAGCAGAGAATGACAGGTTTTATGATAAAAGCACGCCTAATGCTCTTTAAAGCATTCTTCTCAGACTAAAAAAAATCCTGCTAAAACTAAAAATGTCTGCTTTGAACATCCAAGTCCCAGTCGAGTCCCGCCAGAGAGTTACTGTAGGTCTACAGCAGACAGCACGTGTACACGGGTGCTCACTGTTTGGCTGAGTTGTCCTTGTCACAGAGGGTTTGAATAGACCATAGAGTTTAAGTCCTGGATCCACTGAAAGACCTCACTACATCGGTTACTGCTGTAGGTTCCAATAAGCCTTTTTCATATTGAAAAGGGATGCCATCATGCCCAGAATTGACATTTCTCAGTAAAGTCTTCACTCTTCCAAGGAGAGATCCCAGACTTTAGCTGTCCTCTTGTTGAAGTTTCTTGTCTGTGTGGTATTGTGCTGTGGTTGCCAGTCCAATTCCCTTAGGGATGTCCCCACTATAGATGTCCCTGCTGTTTCTCTCTCTCTCTCTGTCACGCTGTGAAGAGCTCAACCGCGCTGTCACAGACAAATCTCCAATGCTGTTGACTGTAGCCCCCTCTCTCTCTCTCTCTCTGTGTCCCTCTCACATACGCACTGAAAGCTTAACCTTGCTGCCACGGCCACTTCTTCGTTGGTGCTGGCCGTAGTTCTCTCTCTCTCTCTCTCTCTCTCTGAGGGTTGTTTATCTTCTTGGAGATGAGGTGCTGCAGGTGGAGACAGCTGAAGACCTCTCAGTACTAGAAGATAATCCCTTCTGTCAAACACGCCTCAACCTTTTCCAGCTCTCTCTTCATTTTCTTCTGTCTTTCTCTCTTTCCTCTTTTTTGGAGTGTTAGGAGAGACCGTCCTGTAGCTGAAAGGTTACAGGTTCTCTTCCAGCTGGCTGGCTCTGTCTTACTCTCTCTGTCTTTCTCTAAATTCAATTCAATTCAAAGAGCATTATTGGCATGGCAAAATTTGTCTTACTTTGCCAAAGCAATTATACAACACAAACTGTCTCTCTCTTTCTGTCTGTGTGTTTTCAGCCAGCTGAAGAACTCCTCCGATGGAGTTGTTGATAATCCCTTCTCTAACACACCTCACTTTCTATTTCATCTCTGTCTCATTCTTTTTTTCTCATTCTCTCAATTTTTTTCTGTCTGTCTCTGTCAAAGAGTCTCATCCCCAGTGAGCACTAAGTGGCTCTGGCTCCACTAGACACAGTGTCTCACTGCAGTTACTTATTTGGTACTGGGCTGATTTTCCCAGGCTCAACTGAACTGTGTGTGTGTGTGTGTGTGTGTGTGCGTGCGTGCATATATGTGTGTGTGTGTGTGCTACCCCCTCTCTCTCAGTAGCCTGTCTGACCCCAGTTGTAGCCAAGTCATGTGTGTGTATTTTTGTGCATGCATGCATGTTTGTGTGTGTGCCTGTATGACTGACTGTCTGCGTGGGAGTGTGTGTGTTTGGTGGGATTACAGTGGTAGCCCTACTTTGCGCTCTGTTTCACTCTCTGTAAGGATACTGTACAGTCAGTTTAACATTCCTCTTTATACTGTCATTCATTCTCTCGCCTAACCCGCTTAAAAGTGTTTGTCCTCTTTTACCCTCTCATCTCTTTATCTCTTGTCTTTTTTGGGATTAGTCTTATCTTTTCTTGGGGTCCATTTCAGGAAGTGTGTGTGTGTGTGTGTGTGTGTGTGTGTGTGTGTGGAGGTGCGAGGGGATGTCTTGCTGTCTTGTTTGAGACAGGGGGTCATACTTTGTCAGCTAACACACACATCGCTATAAACTGTATCTAAAAAAGTTCAGAGACTGGGGATTTTGAAATTTCTTAGGCCTCCACTAACTAAATTTTGTTGCTGGGCAATTTTATCCGAATCTCTGCTCACTGACTGGAATTGCATTAGTTATGTAACAGCACTAGCTTATTGAACATGCTGTCAGGAATCAGTGCAAATGAATATACTGCAATGACTCACTATGTAATGTGATGCAGTGTACATATTGCTGCGTAATCCCTGACAAATGTGTGTTAGTGTTGCCTCTTTGCTCTCTGACTGACTGACCATGTTTATGTCCTTCAGGAGACTCCCGGGGCCCATGTTTCACTGGTTAATGGTTCTGCTGGCTTCTTTTCCCACTGGCTTGGCTGGGAAATGACTCATTTTAAACCCTGGGTTTAGTCCTAGCAGGGCTAATAATAGACCGTTTACATGTCTGTCGAGCTTACACTGATGTCATAGCAGTAGAATTATACCTACTGGGTGTTTGTGCATTCAATGGATTGTAAGTGTTTGGCAGGGCAGGAAACTAATTTTGTTGTCTGCCAGCCTCTGTGGCTGGTACAGCTGGTACACCAGGCACTTTCACTATTTACCAGCCAACTTAAGTTTTAGAATAGAATAGGACCACCAGATGATGGTTTGTTATCGACCAAAGTAGCTGGTATAATAGACTAACCGACCAGCCACAGCCAGAATTTACCAGCATGGTATTAAGGTGTAGCTATAACTGCCACTGCCCCAAGACACTTTTGTGTCTCTGTCTGTCTTTCACCTGCTCCTCCAATCCCTACATCCCTGCCTTCTATTTCACTGTTAAAATAACACATGTACAAAAGGTTTATAAGTAACTGTTTCTCTTTCCCTCTCTCTCTCTCTCTCTCTCTCCCCAGTGGTTATCCATGGGATCTGGTTCTACGATAAGGAGGACTGTCAGCGCATTGCCCAGAGGATGAAGATGTGAGTACTTATAAAAACAATAATAGTAAACTTTATTTATATAACACTTTAAGAAAATAAATACTTTAAAATCAGATTTGCCTAGCAAAATAGTGACTGGTGAATTATGGGATCCATCAGCCAACGTGGCTGAGAAAGTTTGTTTCGTGCCCTAGTACCTCACATGATGGAGGCTAAATACTGGTGTATTTTAATAGTCTGCGTTGCGGGTTTACAGACCACATTTAACTTTGGGTCAACAAATGACAAGAGCACTAGTATGTTTTAATGAGCTTGGCTCCCATGGTGAGAGAACAAGTTTCTCTTACTTTGCTTACCTTGCTATAAAGATATGGGGATATTCTTGCTTTGGAAAACTGAATCTGACTGTCAGTGACTACAGTTACCACAAATCACACACTTCTGAAAGGGGTCAGTCTACTGATTTATTTAGCCTGTGTGTGTGTGTGTGTGTGTGTGTAGTCTGACCCAGCAGGAGCAGGCCCTGGCTCAGTCCCAGGGTGGATGGCTGTCCCCAGGAGGAAGAGGAGTAGGAGGCGGAGGAGGAGGAGGAGGAGGAGGAGGAGGAGGTGGTGGTGGTGGTGGTGGTGGAGGAGGAGGACGAGGAGGCGGAGGAGGAGGAGGAGGAGGTGGTGAAGGGAAGGCAGTAGACATCCTCCAGATGCTGACCAAAGCACGCAGCGAGTACGACAAGGTAGGGACTCCCTGAAGACCCTGCAGGCTAAGGCAAATACCAGAGTTGCAAGGTTGATACTGACAAAAATGTCATATTGTTTTGTTCTTATTCATCATAGTATTGACTCTCATCTAATCATATTATTGACTTTTCTGTCTGATCATTGAGACATATACATTTTGAGACAAATGTGTTACCTGAAATTCATGACTCAATCCTTCAATAACACAGATGATCCCATTCTTAAAATGTACAGGTTTTGAGACCTTTCTATAGAGAGTTTTGGTTTCACATCAGTGGATCACTTCTTCCCATTTTGGGATAACTCTCCATATTTAGTAATATAACAAGGAGGCACATTTTAGGTAAAACACAACAAATAGAATATTAAAGAACTGTAGAACATTTTGGATGGCCAAAAAGAATCTTGTAGTGGGAGAAATTTGGTCCCAATTTAGGTAGGCCCAGCCCCCCAAGGGAAATTTCTGTACATGTCGGTCCTCTTACTGACCAGTAGGAGGCACCAGATCATGTCAGAAAAACAGTCTCCCTCCTTGTGGAAAGTTGATTCTATTTTCACTCACATTGTCTTCCCCATCCCTTTCTCTATCTATCCATTTGTCTCTCCTCTATCACACCTGCATGTCTTGCCTTCCCGGGTCTGTCCTACATCTCTTTCTCCATCTCTTACCCTCCTGTACTTTCTTCCTGCTCCCTACATGCTTCCCTCTTCTATACCTTTCTCTTTGACCTGCTTTATTTCTCTCCATCTCTCTTTCTCCATGCCTCGCATTCTGCCTGTCATCCTCTCTCTCGCTGTATCTTCCTGTCTCTTTCTCAGGTGGGGAAGTCTAGTTCAGAGCCAAAGGAGATTGGTGGCAGTAGTGTTCTATATGGAAACCCAAACCTGATCAAACCCATACCTGTTAAACCTAACACTCAGGTAATACACGCATACACATCCAATTTCAGTTATCTATCTTTTTTCTCTATTTAAAAAAAAATCAAACACCTTGAATCTTCCATGAAACGTGTCAGCACTTGCTGCACTCAGTTACTGCAATATCTTATATTGACTGGACTACTTTTCTTTCTTTCTTTATTTCTTTCTGTTCTTTCATTCTCTTCCTTCCCTTTATTCCTTCTCATATCCACTCACACATCTGCACATGCACGCACACACACTCAGACCCGCGCACTCATAAAACACAAAATTATCTTTTTTTGTTGCCGTCTCTTGCCCTGTAAAGACCATTGCAGTTAGCCTGTTAAAAATGCCTTATAAATAAATGTGTCTTGGCTTGACCTCTTCCCTCTTTCTCTCCATGCCTCCCACTCTCTCTCTCTCCTCATCCAGGACAGTGAAGGCGGTGAGCCCAGGTCTCTCTCTCTAGCCACTCTGTTTGGCTCTCAACATCAACATCACCATGCCTCCAAACCTGAACCCATCTCCCCTTTGGCCGCCTCTGGGACGGGGTCAGCAGTTACCAACAGCAACACAAGAAGCGTTGCTCGCCTAGGTGTAGCCCGCACGCTGACGTACGATGACCCAGCGGGGCTTGGGGGAAGTGCGAGCCCCAAGGGAGGGAAGGGCCCCCTCGCTGGGGGTTCAGACGCTGGGGTCAGAGCTGTATTTGGGGGTCAAACGTTTGAGGCAGGGACAGGGGGTACCGTGGGTGTCAGGGGACCCGTTCTTGGGGCTCCAGGAATCGGGCTTCCCGGGTCGGGATTGTGTGTTGTTGCAGGTGTGCCAGCGAGTCCCACTACCACCCACCAGCACCAGCAGAACCAGCCCCAGCACTGCCCAGCCATCCAGAAGCTCATCCAGGGACAGAGAGGGGTCGGCGGGGTGCTTCAGACCGTATCCGAGTCCCCCGAGAACAGGCTGTGTGAGAACGGGGTGCCCCTGGAGCACCACCACCACCATCTTCACCACCATCTTCACCAACAGCACCACCATCTCCATCAACAGCAGTATCGGCAACATCACCATCAACAGCAACAATTTCAAGCCGACCCAATCCAGAGACTTTTCCAGACCCAGCCACCTCTTCCTCCCTCCTCTTCTTCCACTGCTCCTTGTTGCTCCAACGCCCCTCCCCTGCAGCAGGCCCCACTTCTCTCCTCTCTCCAGCCCGCCCAGCCCTTATTGGTGGATTCTGTGGCTTATTCCCACCCCCACCCCCAGCACGGCCAACCGCTGTTTTTCAGCACATCTAAGCCCCACCCCGAGCCCCAGCACAACAGCCAATCGGCATCGGCTGCACAGGGAACAGGTGGGACATCTTTCAGTTTATACTTAAAAAAATGTACTGTAAATATATGAGGTTTTCACATGACAGCAGCAATATGCTATCAGTAAATCTTAGGATCACCAGTTCTTTCCTTGAAACGGACTGACCAAGTGTACCACATATGCTGTTCCATCAATAATAGACATATATAGTAAATAAATAAGGAAGTAATTAATGAGAAAGCTATGATGACATTTCAATCATCAACATTTTTCTAATGATATTTCCCCCGCTGTAGCAGGCCCTGTGGCCCAGCAGGTGCCAGGTTTGATGCCATCTCAGGTGACCAGTGGCCAAGGTCTACAACCTTTACAAGGTATGTCTCCAGTTAACTGGAACACAGTGAAGATGATAAAGCATCGCTCAGTGGTTTCTGTCTCGTGTCACACAAACTCTAGTCAGCTTTTGCACAAATTACAGTCAACTATGAGAATAGATACACAGCTCTCATTCATTTCCAACAGAGATTCAGATTTTGCTTATTTTTTCCCCAATTATTTTTTTTCATTGTGTACTTAAATATTGTCTTTTTTCCCCAATTGTGCTGATCTGTTCACATTGATAGTTTGACACTCTGCATGCCTGTCTTTGTCTGTCTATTAATCTATCCAATATATCTGTCACATCTGTCTAGTCTGTCAAAATAAAGTCAATCAACCAATCATTGAGTCTTTTCACAGGTATCTATATATCTATCCGTCAATCTGTTTCTCTATCTAAACTCTAAAATGTCTCCTCGAATATGCCTGTTTGTCTAAACAATTTAAATAAACCCAATTAACCGGTCACTCTTGTCTCCTGTCAGGTCTGTCCTCCCAGATGCCAGGCGTGGTGTCGCCTCATGAGCTCCTTCAAAAGCTCCAGCTGGTCCAGCAGGAGCAGAGCCTGGCTTCCCATGATCCCCCCCGACTCTGTCCAGGACTGGCCCCTCGATTTCCAGGCGCAGCCCCGACTCAAGGCCCGGGCTCGGCTTTTGGCCCAAACCAGTCCACAGCCACTACAGCCCATAATGCTGCACTGCAGTTTCAGGTAAACACTGGGTTGACTGTTAGCTATTTTATTTTACTTGTTTCTTATTCGTGTTAGTATTTATATTGCTGGATCTGTCAGGATCTCACCTAGAAATGTGAATGTCACTCAGAGTCACGTAAGCAAATAAATAGGTTTCCTAATAAATGCAGCTACACAGATAACGCATCCACGAGAAAAGTGGGAAGTCTCTGTACTGTAATTATTTATTCAATAAATGCATATATATCAATATTTATTGCAAGATTTTTTTTTTTTTGAGAAAAACATTTCTTCACAAGTGAAAATGAAATAAAAGTTGTATGTGATATCGGGGGAAATGTTATAGATATTTGCTCTTTCCACTCTGTTTCTAATTTTGCACATCAGAATTCACATAAAAATACTTTGATGGAAACCCAGCTGTTGGCCACTTACAGAGATTTACAGTACATACTGAGACACATGGCATAATACCCAAATGATGGTTGTAGTTAGCAAGACCCTCGACAACCAGACCAACTATTTAACAAAAAAAAATATATAACAGGAGCATAGCAGATCTTGAAAATTGCACTATATGTTGTGGAACAGTGAAATGAAAATACCATAGTGTGAAGGAATGGCTGATATAAAGACGATGTTGCTAATTATTTTGTACCCACTGTGAACAACTGTGTGTCTTGCCATAGACACAACAGCACTAACTGTCCCTCCCTCTCCAGGTCATTTCCCCCCAGCGTATACCAGCCACTGTGGCCCCCAACCTGCTCCTCTCTCCCAGTGTGTTCTCTCTGGCCATGTCCTCTGGTGGGGCGTCAGTGGGCCCTCAGAACAGCTGCCCTGTCCCCCCCACCATGTCCAGACCCCCACTACAGGAAGAGCTCAGGGTTCTGTCCAGAAGCCAGCTCCAAGCCACACTGCTGCACATGATTCAGGTTAGAATGGATATTACCTACTGTCCCAGTCATGATTGCAGTATTGGACTGAAGACTAAACATGAGTTTCACATGTATTTTGAGGCGTTTTGTTTTCTTTACATTTGGAGTGGTTGTAAACATCAGAGCTAAATACACGTATTGTCGGTTGCAATTGGTTAACATAGTTCCAAAACATTATTTTCCATCTTCAAGTCACACGTTTTAACAACACAGATGACCATCTAAATTTCGATGGGCAAGTAAAACTCTTCAGTTGCTAATTGTATCATTTACATGATGTGTGATGATCCATGCTCCTGTGTTTCAGACTGACAGCTCATTCCTGGACACCATCTATGAAGCCTATGTCAGCCGCCTTGCTAAAGACACCAGCAGCAAGTACTGAAGACCCTTCACACCTTCCTATCTATACATACAGCCTATCCAGAACCCTCTATTTGGATAGTTATGCCACTGAAATCAGCGAGGCCAATTCTCACCCATACAACCTATGCACCACTTCCTCCTCCTAAACACACACACAAACACGCATATCTCTGCACCGTAGCAACTCAACCCAACTCACTTCACTTACTTATTGAATGAAGTCTGTAGGCTGCATTTAACTCATTATTCTACAAGGAAAAGGCATGTATCACATCAGATTCATATCAGAAATGCAGAGCTTTTCGCATTCTATCTTGTGACTCCTGGGTGGGTCCCAACCCTCTAGTTGAGAACCACTGATTTTTGGCACCCACCTGATGTAACCCACTAGTGTTTACCATACCTGCAATAAAAATTAAAAAAAAAAACCTAGCCAACCTAGTTCAGTCCCAGTGAAGGAGGAAACAAAATATATTGCAACCTCACAGTTATCTTAAGGTGCTTGATTACTATTACATAGTAACCTGTGCAAAACACATTTGTTTTGTTCATCAAGTGTAGCTGAATTTTTCCCTTGTCAATTTGTCTTCTTCACTCCATCACAGACATCTAACACCAGCCAGCCCTCTGGGCTATAACAACTAGTCTTCCTAATCTAAGAACTAAAGAGTTGAAGGACATGCTCAAATAGAGTTGAAACTGACTTGACTTGTAATGTAAAATGCAATGTAAAATGTAAAACTTTTTTTTTTTTTTTTTGCGTGAAAGTTGATGGAATATGTTGGATGTCGCAATTTCAGTTCTTTTAAATTGAGTTCTTAATTTACTTGCTGAAGAAATAAGGTTAAGAATATTATTTTTTCTGTTTTTTAGCCATGGTAAATCTGAGGATATTTTATGATCTGAATACTTTTAAAGCTATAATTAGTATCAATGTGGTACCTTGTCATTTTGAATTTTATTTTTTAAAATATTCTTCAACAGACACTTGCCACAGTGTGGTGGAAAATGTTTCTGCATTGGTATTTTAGTTAACTGACATGAACAATGAACTACTGAAGTACCAATGTCAGGCTTGGGGGAGAAAAACAAAGCATTTTTCTTCACAGCACTTGGTAACTTAATTGACAAAAGTGCTTTGTTCTTTTTTGTCTTCTTGTTATCATTATTAAGAATTCAAAATGTCATGGTATCCATTCAACTTGAAGCAACAAGGAAACTACAGGAGATTGTCAACCTGCCCTACCTCATAGAGAGCTAGTTTGGGGGTGGACCTGTGTTTTTATTTAGTGGCAGATTGCTATGTGATTGGACAGTTTTAAAGGTTAGGTAATCCAATCAGGATTTTGGTTGCAGTTCACCTTCAATCCAGGCAAGGGTTTTTAGTAATACCTTTGACATAACGACATAATGGCATGTCAGTATCCAGACGGTTAGCACAAGTTCTGTTTTTCTGCTAGAACCATTTTTTAACGTAGTTTAATGATTTGCATTCATGCCATCACAGTTCCTGAACATTCTCCCAGGCAAGACTAGCCAGGCACATATGAATCACCATCAGCTATAAAAACTATTTATTGACCAGGTGCTCACTGTAAATGAGACTTTGTCTTTAAGTGACCTGTCTGGTTATACGATAATTTTTATTGATGGCTAAACTTGGTTGTTTTTGGATTGCCTGGTTAAAGAGGGATTAAATAAGGTCAAACAAAGAAGATATATAAATATATTCTGAATTGACAGATAAAAGTGATTGAAGCACAGCCCTGACTCAAGTTAAGTATAGAAAATAAAGACCCCATTTCCAAAACACGATATATCTACTGTATAAAAATGTCATGACCCCAAGTTCATCATTTAGTGTCTCTACAATATAGAGAGATTCCAGTCTGTTTAATTTTGTCAACCATACTTTCTGCCTTTAGAAAGTTAAAATCATTTGTTTGGATTTTGTGTGATCCAACATTTTCTAATAGGTGTCAGTTTTCAAAACTCTTCCTGCAATTTGCTTTAGCTTGCACACTAAACTGATTGATAGCCAGCCTATACAGTAGCTACCAGAGTACACAAAAACAGCAGCTACAAAAAACATTTTATGTTACAAAAAAATAGAGAATATTTTTTTTCCTATTTTTCTACTGTACGAGCAAAATGTATTGTTTTCATAGTACAACCAGCATAACCAGCATGTAATGTTAAATGAATTGTTCAGCTACAGCACAAGCAAGAATTCATTCATTCATTCTTATACAGCATATCTGATTTGTCAACCTTCTTTTCTTTTAATTCAAAAAATGTGTCATGCATTTTAAAATTTGCTTTTGTTTTTTCTAAAACATTGTCATTTAATAAAATGATCAGACATTGAATGTTAGGGAAACATTTTTTACATAAAGGTTTTATTTCTTTTTGACATGAATGTCTTGCTCTTAAGTAAACTGGAATATATTTGAATTGGATAATAAATGTTCTCAAACTCCCTCTGTCTTTTTGTCCTTGTCCTGTCTTCAGAAAGGTCTTCATGGCTGAGAGATATTATTATTATTATTCAAGGTAGTTGCTGTACCCATAATCACAGTAAAGGTACCCTCTCGTTATTGCCATTATGTCACGTCATTGCATGCTTTTGTCATAATCAATAGTACAACATAATCTCAACAGTGATTAATCAACCTCTTCTCACACACACCCAGCAGTATTGAAAGACCTTGTCCAATTAACTCCAATAGTCGTTACACAACATTAGTTTTTCCAATATGAAATCGCTCCCTGTGTTTGTCACGCTCAATGGAGCGCAGAGTACAAGCCAATAAACCACAGTTGCTCACATTAGGGTGTTAACTCGACAGAACAGTGGATTTGACATTGTTAACAGGATGGAGAGAGGAGTGGGGGGGACGCACGGTGGCCTTGATACTTAGGAAACTGTCCCGTACCTGAAAGATCACAGGTTCAATCCCTGCAACCGCCAATGTGTGTCCTTCAACAACCATGTGCCCTTGAGCAAGACATTGAACCCCCACTGCAAGTCGTCCTGTATAAGAGTGTCAGCTAAATATCTAAAATGTAAATAGATGAGAGGGGAGTAGGAGTTAAAATAGCAAGCAGAAACAAAGAAAAGGAAGGAGAAATAGGAGAACAGAGTTGAGGAAAAAGATGGACACTAAACACTTTAAACACTGGTGGATGTGGGAAAAGTACTGATGTTCACACATTTCAATATTGACTATTTTGCATCTCTTAGATTATTTTGTCATTCATCAGTCAATAACGTCTCTGTGCTCTAACATCTAACAATTTTTCACCACTGAATAGATCCACACGGACCATCCAGGTACTACTGCCAGTCTCTCTCATTGCATTACAAAATTGTCATTACCGAATAGATATGGTTTTGCTGGGAATCTAAGCAAGGAGTGTGTATCCTGCTAGTGTGTTTTTCCAACTTTGCCCTGCATTTCCATATCATCCAAAACAATGTACTGTATCTGCAAAAAGCATGTTTTTCAGTGAAGAAGAAAATGACATGCTCATGTATTTTTAACTGTACTTGAATTATTTTCACAGCACCGGTGATGAATAAATTTGTATTTTCATTGGTTTTGTATTTTCATATCCATTCCATGTCCACAAAGCAGAGTCTCCCTTGAGAAAAATCCCAGGATGCCACTATATGTTTTATTCCCAGTGCAACAATGGCACTTGCAGGTGAGGAAATGAACCGACAACAAACCCATTAGACAAATAAGAACTGATTGATTAACTGACAGACTGATTGACTAATTCATACAAAATGCCCCCCCCCCCCCCGAGGAAGTCACCATCACAACAGTGGTAATGACCTGTCAATCATTGTGTCTTCACACATACAAACACATCTATGGGAAAAAAGCCTATCTACTGTATGGGTTTCTTTCCAAAATTCTAGACATCCATTTTGGAAAGTAGATTTTACCTGATGTTTTTCATTAATTTCTCATTCTCATTAAAGCTCATAATAAACTTATCTTACAAAATAATTCAGTAATCTTTCCTTTTACAATCACCCAATGTACAAGGTATTTACCAAGTGAATACATGGTTATACATGAATAGTAAATGAACAAGTAATTACAGCTGTAACTAAGTGGGTAAATACTTCAAAATCACTGCTGAATTACCGAAAAACACTTATGTATTGCTCATCAGTAACTATGTTGTGGTTGTCACACATTTAGGATGGTAAAATCCTAGGCAATTAGGCTACACTTTGTTAGAAACATATTCTCTATTACCCATCAATTCAAGGCGCTATTTTGTAGGTACTCAAGTTTATATTAACAATAGCTCCAGTTTAATAGTTAATTAGTTTGTATAATTTGTAGGAATTACAGCAGTATTTTCCTATAGATTAGCTTTTGCTACATAGAAATTGTTCATGGCTCTACCCATTTATGTAGCCTACTTAACTGGTTGATACCTAGTACTTGAGGTATTAAAGGAAGGGTTACCTAGTTTTTTGTTACTCAAATAGAAACATGTGGAGGTGAATATTTAGGGTTAAGTAACATTATTGCATGACTCAAAATTACAGGAACACTATCCACAACACTGGCAATACTTTCACCTCCTCTGTTAAGGTTAAAGCAATCAGTTGGCCCCACTGTTTAACCCACTAAGGCACACACACGCCTTATAAAACACACACATACACATCTACATAAACCTGTTACACCTAAGATCAGTATTTTTAAGATTTTCACAGAGCTGTCTTATAATAGATGGGTCTTAATTATGGGTGAGTACATCTAGCGTAGCTACCCAAGATTTATTGGAAATTCCATCATTAAGTTTCTTAGGTCAATATCAGGATACAAAAGATTATAACTGGAAGTTCCAACACAAAGACCACAGCACAATTAAAACAGTTGTAATGAACAAAGAATTTATTTATATGTACAAGTCTTCAGGTTTATCATGGAGCTTCACTCCTCACCGCAGACACAGCAGCAACATATGGCCTTCATCACCTTGGACATTCAGTCGGCTGATCTTCCTCTTATGTTATGGCTCCCCGTTTCTCCCTCTACCCCCTTCTATCTCTCCCTGTCTCTCTCCAGGTGTTCCCAGCTGCCCTGCATTATTGACACCTTTGGGTGATGCCTATAAAAGCTCCCTAGGGAATGACACAGAATGCCTCACTGCAGCACTTGTTTTCTGTAGTTTTATTACTTTTTGTAGAGCTCTTTTCTTTTCCCTCTTTCTTTAGAAGAAGGGCTCTGATAGTCCAGTTTTTGTAACTTTGCTTTTTAGTTTAGTTTTCTTATAATTATTTATTATTTTTGCAATAATGATCAGCTCGCTGTACGTGATCTCTTACTTGCAGTATTAACCCCACTTAATAGAATACCTTCCAAAATGAAGCAGACATAATACACTTGTACTTACTAAGTTTGGCTGTCTCTTACCTTTCTCCTTGTTATCTTTAGTAGAGAAGACTCGGTTGCAAGAAGGCTATCCTCAACAGGTGGGTCCATCATCAAGTTCAGTGGTTGAGAAAGCACCTTCAACAGGGACAGACTAATGGAAGAAAACGCTGCCTTAGGTCCAGCCAAAACTCTGTATTAGGTTAATGTAAAATCAAAACAGTTGGCACACAGGTGGTCTACTATTAATGCAAAAGTCGAATTTCAACATTAGCTGCTATAAATGCCTTGTGCCATTTCTCTGTGTTAACTAGCTAGCTAGCGAACATTACACACCTTCAAGTGCTAACATTAACTTAACGTTACATTAGCTTAAGTTTTAGCTAGCTCCTCATCGTCAACCAAATAAACTCAGCAAGCGTTAAAACAAAGAAAACGTTAACACAAAACCTTGCATACGTACTCATGAAGCTGTTAATACGATTGGGCTGTAGATTAATTTAGTTTACAGCACTTTATTTCGATAAAAGAAGCGGTGCTGAATGTCTACCAACGTTTGATCCACCAGATGGAAAAAGGGCCCAGACTGACGTTCACCGCCATTTGACCGGTGCGGTTTTCATTTTCAAAATGAAGGTAGGCTACCAAAGTGAAAATGAATATTTTTGGCGCAATCTGTAGTAAATCCTTACAGTTTGGACTGCAAGTTAATGGAAACTAAGCTAAAAGGAAGCAACGTTTAATACTATTATTACAAACAATGTGCCTGTGCTAGAAAGCTCACAAATATTGCTAGTAACTATAAGATTGTTCCTTGAATTGATGAGTAATTGAGGTGTTTCTAAGGAAGTGCAGTCTAATTGCCCAGAAATTATGCTGTTACCATCTTAAAATTGTGACAATTGACATTGTAGTTACTTGAATGTAAGTACAGTAATGCCAGAGGTGTTTTTCAGTAATTCAGCCATGATTTCTTTAGCTAGGCTACTTAGATACAGCTGTGAAATTGCTTGATAGCTACTTTACTGTTCTACCTTCTATATAGGATGACTGTAAAACGAAGGGTTATTACCAATAATTCTATTTTGTAGTGAGTTTTATTTTCATAGTGAGATTTCTTTTCAAAATGGTAATCATTTTGTATCAGTATCAGGTTTTTCAAATGGTGGCTATCACATTTTGGTGTGAAACTTCATGTGTTTGGCCCTCCCAGCCTCTTAGTGGTTAATGACTGGTCTGGGATCAGTAGACTGTTTCCTTGTGAGTGGCAGCAGATTTCTTTATATTTTTAGCTAGTCTGAACAACTATGTGAAGTTTGTCAAAAAGCAACTATGACTGCATGATATATGTTGATGTACATGTATGTGTGTTGAACTTGTGTTGGTGCTTGCGTGCATTGTGTGTGTGTGTGTGTGTGTGTGTCTGACAAATTCTTATATCAGCCCATTAGCACTAATGTCTGTTGTCATCAGGACGGTTAATGGCTCTCTGATATCAGCTAGGGAAACCCAAACACTGGTAGGGAACATAGTGCAAAGTGATCAGTGGCTAATTAGTCTGCTGCTGCATCAGGAAGCCCTGCTGCCCTTTTTCTCAAATTAGGTTTGAGTGTGTGTGTTTTTCTGCCTCTCCCTGTCTCCCTTCCTTCCTTCCTGGTTCCTCTCCCCAGCCAACTCTGTGGTGTAACACTTGACAATTAACAACAGCTTTTACAGAAGTAGATTATTATCCAAAGGAACTTACGATGAGCTCAACAATAGAGTAAGCTTCAATTCATAGATAACCAGCACCTTGATAATAAATGTAACAAAATATTATTCCTGTTTCCCTGGAATGATCATATATGTAATAGAGAAGACCCGGGAAGGAAAATGTAGTACAAGAGCAATTTCGGAGCAAGTAGAGGAGGAATAAACAAACAATCACACACACAAACACACACACACACACACACATACATACACACTCCCTCTCCCTCTCTCTCTCTCTCCCTCTCTCTCTCTCTCTCTCTCTCCTCAGAGACTAGAAGGTTCCAGACCATTGGTTTAGCTGATGGAGCTAAAAGTAAGGGGCTGACTATCAGTCCTGGCTTAGACTAATCAATGACTTCTGGTCTGTGGGTGTGTGTGTGTGTGTGTGTGTGTGCTTCTATGCCCACAGAGGCGGGGTCTTCAGTTTGTACAGGGAGTCCTTGCCTCACTTTCTCCAGTTGAGGATCTACCGGACAGATCCCACATCCACTAACAGCGTCTTCTCACATAGTGGACATTGTCAAGTCGTCTGCATGACTGGTTTCATGTAAACTCCAGCAGAGACAGAGCATCAGCAGCAAGCTACACCGGAAGTCAAAGAGTTGATGAATCAAGGGCAACTGTTTTAAAAAGTACTTTTTTGTCATTATTTTTTTATTATTGTTTTCTACCTTTATCCAGGGTAGGGTCCAAATTCCATTACAATCTTCCAGTACAACCACAGTCTGCTGCTGGTTGTCAACTCTACACCAAGAGGGAGTTGGAGCATTATTCAGCTGAGTGAGTGACAGGTGAGTGACTTCTCCTCTGTTTTCTGTGGGAGTTTAAGCAACAGTGGTCCTCAAGGGTCATTCTAGTGTTCATTTTCTTTAGTTGCAAAGTGATAAACACATACGTGATAACATAGTTAAGATAGAAAGAGGAAGAGAAAACAGGATTAATATGTGTGAGTGACATAAAAAAGGAACCTTATGAAAAACATCTCACATTAAAAGAAACAAACACAAAAAATGAACACATTTAAAAATAATTAATACACTCAAATCTAAAATCTGGTGGAAAAGTGCAGGTTTTTTTTTAGCCTCCCTGGAGTGTTATCCCTGCCAGTAAATAATTATCAGATTAACATTTCAAGTGTTTCATTCCAATGGATGCATTGAGCAAATTGTCGTTTGAAATTCACTCATTCAGTTTTACCACCCACTTAATCCATTTTGCAGTGGGTTGCAGGGGGCTGGAGCCTATCCCAGCATGCATTGGGCAGAAGTCAGGGAAACACACTGCACCAGTCCATCACAGAGCTAACACAGATAGAAAGACACACACTCACATTCACACCTATCCACCTGACTTGTATGTCTTTGGACTGTGGGAGGAAACCCAGCCGAACATGAGGAGAACATGCGAGCCGTCTCCTTGTTGCTGTGATCATCCCACACTCATGTATTAGTGTGTTGTGTGTAGTGTGTATCTTTAGATAGCCAGTAACTTAACGGCTTCTCCATAATGAATTTTACTTTCATGTCAGTAGTCATTTAGTAGTAATTTTGGCATGAAACTCTTCCTTTCCTGGTAGTATAAATTAAAGAGCAAGTCCATACCTTGAACAACCTTTACATACTGGATGTTATTTTGCTGCACTTCAGTCTTGGTTTGTGTTCAGTCTCAGTTTGTGAGACTCAGTGGTCGTTCTCTCTAGATTTATCATTCCAGGTACTTTTTGTGGGGTATTTGAGTGTCTGTGCACGATTGTGGTGCGTGCACATACGTAGGGTGCTTCTGTACCCTTTATGTGAAATTAAGTTTGTACATTACAGTGTGAGTACTCTATGTGTGTGTGTATGTTAAGCTGGGCTAAGGGTTCACCCCCAGCATCAGTGATCTGGGTCAGTGGGGGAGGAGGAATCCCACAGCTGTTACACACCGCTGGTGTGTGTGCATGTATGCGTGTGTGTGTGTCTGTGTGTGTGTGTCTGTGTGTCTATGTGAGTTTGCGTGCCACAGTGAATCTCTTAACTGTTTATCTTAACCATGTCTGCATTTACAGCAGCATTAGCATTGTGTGTGTGGACCAGGTTGTTTTGCTGCTTTTTCATTTCCATAACAGCATGGACAGATGTTTTACTCTGTGTGTGTGTGGGTGCATATGCGTATCTGTGCACGTTAGCTGTATTTACCTCATATATATGGTTGTATGCGTGCGGTATGTGTTGGAGTGCAGGTGCTTGTGCATGCCTGTGTGTGTGTTTGTGCATGTCTGTCTGTGTGTGTCTATAGTATTCAGGTTAGTGTAGCTTAATGATCCCAGTAGCAGACATTAATACTGGTTGGAACCAAACCTGTCTATGTTCAAACAGAAAAGGGTTTGTCTCATTTCGATCGCTGTACATTCTGAGTTTAACTTTAGCTTGAGTTAGTATTGATTTGCGCGTGGTACCTGTCAAAATACAGGAAACACTGGAGTTAGTGAGGGATACAGTCTACTGAAGTCTACTGAAAGCAGGTGCTTCGACACAGAGATGAGATTAGGGCTGCAACTAAGGATTATTTTCATTGTCAATTAATCTGTCGATTATTTTCTCGATTAATCGATTAGTTGTTTGGTCTATAAAATGTCAGAAAATGGTGAAAAATGTCGATCAGTGTTTCCCAAAGCCCAAGATGACGTCCTCAAATTTCTTGTTTTGTCCACAACCCAAAGATATTCAGTTTACTGTCATAGAGGAGTAAAGAAACCAGAAAATATTCACATTTAAGAAGCTGGAATCAGAGAATTTTGACTTATTTTTCTTAAAAAATTACTCAAACCGATTAATCGATTATCAAAGTAGTTGCCGATTAATTTAATAGTTGACAACTAATCAATTAATCGATTAATCGTTGCAGCTCTAGATAAGATAATTAACCAGTTAACATCCCATCATGCTTAGGGTCATGTATTAAAACACTGGACACTAGACCCAGTTGCCTATTATTTTGGCTCCAGTAAGCTATCTCAATGACTTTGAAAGATAGGGCAGGTTTGACAGGAGGTCAGTGACAGACGGCTCAACTCGCTGATGTTTCATGAGGATCAGTTGTTAAGGTGATGTTGGCTTGGAAGTCTGAGCGAGAGACATCATCTAGAAGGGGCAACTGTGGTTAGAGGGGCATGCTCTTTGACCGTGATGTCCGTGAGGTTTGACATGCAAAGAAAAACAGACGCTGAGGGAAGTGATGCTAAGAACATATGTGGTGGTCTGCTGAGCAGTGGAAAAAAGTCATATGGCCAGATGAGTCATCCTTCACCCAGTTCACAGCAGGGTGAAGGAGGGTCAAGAATTTTTCACTTGTCTCGAGAAAATTCTTGTGATGTTGCAATGAAAACTGTTGAAATAACACTCACAACCCTCTGGCACATTTTTCAGTTTTAACAATTATATTTAATTATATTTAACACAGCAAGATTGACTATTTTGCAGTGCAATAAATCAGTAAAAAAAAAATACTAAGTGTGAACAAACAAGGAAACATAACTGACAAGAAATTTGACTGGGTCTTTACTGGTGTCCATGTCATGTTGAAACAGAGACTTTAGCTCGCTGTTACAACACTTATATTTTTGTATGTTGTATAGCGTGTGTGTGTGTGTGTGTGTGTGTGTCTGTGTGTGCGTGTGTGAGACAGAGAGAGTCCACTAGGTGTCTCAGGGTGTTTACATTCTCAGCTGGTGTCAAGTCTTTTGTGTTCCGCTGACCCTGATTGGTGGAAAACACGTCTGCTTCCAGAAATCACCCTTCTCTTTCCCTCCTCCTCTCTCTCCTTCCTACCTTCCACCCTTCCTCCCTCATTTTTACCACCCTTTTTCTCCTTTACCCTCCTCTCTTCCCAAACTTTTTCTCCTTTTTCTCTCCTCCCCCTCCTCTCACCCCCCAGAGACCACCACTTCCCCCATGACAGAGATTACTACCAGTCTACCTCTTCTTCCATCCATTTTCTCTCTCTCTCTCTCTCTCTCTCTCTCTCTCTCTCTCCTTACCTTTGTCTACACATAAGCAGAAAAAATCACAAACTAACACAAGCAGAGAGAGAACAAGAAAATAAAAGGGTTAAAAACAGAGAGAGAGAAAAAGAGAAGAAACAAGAGAGATAGAAATGCAATGTGTGAAAGAAGAGGGGAGAAACAGCAGATGAGAGAGAGTGAAAGAGAAAAGCAGGAACAGCAAGAAAAACAGTGATAAAATAGAGTGAGGCAGAGTTGGATTAGGGATGAAAGGGAGCGAGGAAAAAACAAAACTAGAGAGTGCAAAAGCGAGACAAGCAGGAATAGAAAGAAAGACAGTGAGATAGAGAGCGGCAGAGAAAAGATAAGGGTAAGAGAGATAGGGAGAGAGTGTGTGTGTGTGCGTGTGTGAGAGAAGGAGAGAGAGAGGGATAGAGGGAGGAGGGGTTTAATCCTGCCTGGATTATTGTATAAACCGGCCCCAGAGAGCAGGAGCAGATACGCTGGAGAGAGGAAGTCCCACTATCCCTTCATCCATCCATCCCTCCATCCATCCTACTCTCCACCCGTTAGCGTGTTCCACTCCCGGTGCCGTGAATTTGGGTCGGACCCTCCAGGATGTGAAGGTTGATTGGGTCAGCAGCAGGGAATCAATCAGGAGAGGACTGCACAGTTGGGATACAGCAGAAAGTCTGTCCGTTGCAGCAGGATTCCTATTGGGAATATATCTGGAGTGTGTGTGTCTGTGTGTGTGTGTGTGTGTGTGTGAGAGAGAGAGTCCTGTCTGGGAAAACTACACTGTTGGATAACACCGAGGACTGAATTCATGTGAAGACAGAAGTTCACCGGGACATCACAAGTCTTTCGTCTGGTCTTTTTTTTATCGCTTTCCCTTTGTCTGCATCCCACAGATGTGAGAAAAGGGAGCATGGAGGAGAGAAGTGGATGAGAGGAAGAGGAGGAGGAGGAGGAGGTGTAGAACTATGGCGAGTGTCCGGCAGGACTCGCGGTGTGCAGAAGTGACCTTTGACACCAGAGTGAAGGGCTTTCTAGAATCTTGTGTTTTTGCGTGCTGCCGTATCCGGCTCAGTTGACGTGAACAAACCAGCGATTAGACGACTTTTGGTCAAGATTGTTTCTGTCTGTCTGTTGGAGCAAGTGGCATGAATGAATTACATCCATTATCAGTCGTGTTTGAACTTTCTTTCAGGACCCACATGCCTTTTTGTTGAGACCCAAACTTTATTTTAACATTAATTACTCTTTACTGTTTTCCCACCTTTCATTGCAGGGACTTTTGAAGGCTTTGACAACATGACTTACTGAATAACCTTTGATACCATTTTGTCTGGAATCATTTGGAGAAGTATTTTAATCTTCCTGCGACCCACTTCTGGGCTCCAGCTTGTGTTTCTTTTAAATTAGCATCCTGTGTTTCTGGACAGTGCACTGGATTTGCTTTAATCTCTTGTCTCACAGGGAAAACAGCTCTTCAAGTCTGTCCACTTAAAGACTGTGGATTCTCAGTTGTTGTTCTCTGAAGCTAAATTGTGTCTGTGACTGCCTTTAGGATGACATCCTCTCTCTGTCCCCGGATATTGGATTTGATCTTTCTGGATCTTTTCCTTTTCCTGAGAAGGCAGCTCTGTTAGACTGTCACAGATTCTCTATAAATCAGCATGGATCATGGCACATTTTAGACTGCACAGTCACATGCTCTGCATCTTTTTAACTCTCTGGACACAGGATTTCTATACATGAATGAATTCATGTCTTCTAGAAAGCCTTGGGTTGGATCTTTGCATTTTTATAACCATTACTTTACCAGGCAAGTTGACAAAAAGTGTATTCTTTTTTACTGCCTATTATGTCTGGGGTAGTTCTGTGGTCGCAAGGGGAATCTCCAACCCATGCTCAGAAAGAATCTAGTGTGTGTGTGTGTGTGTGTGTGTGTGTGTGTCTATTTGTCTGAGGCTTGAATGATTAGACAAATTCAGATCTCTAAACTTTCAAAACTCTCCAAAAGTGATTTGTTTTAATCTGAGAGCTATTCTGGGAATTTGTACAAGATTACCTGAGGGATGTTAAAAGACTTGGATTCCCTCATCTGAAGAGTTTCATTTTAAAATTAGATATCCACATTTTTCGTCTTACAAAATGATTGGCAGCCCAAAAGTAAATCAAATCTGGTACTTTTTGACAAATATTAGGTATCTTAAATCCATAGTGGCCAAAATTATACAACATTTAGAGACAGGGTCCTTTAATTTTCAGTGATGAACTTCAGAAAATGCTTATTTTTCCGAAATTGGAAGCATTCGGGAAATGAACTCAACTGCTCTCATATTGTTGTTGCCCTGCAGAAATTTGATTTAGCTATTTTTACTGTAACTGACCCCCTGACTTTGTCTCTCATGTGTAGAGAGTGTGTCATTACCCTGGGCATAGAAATCTACATTTACATTCTACATTACAGTACAAATCAACCAACGATAAGTAAGTGAGTTCCTCAGAATGGTTATGTATGACAGAGGAATTAAGGTATAAACCAAATCTGACTGACTTTTTGTCAAGATACATGTAATTGTGCTGTTTTATCTGAACACAAATAAGCTAAGTAGCGTGATTTCAGGCTGTTCAGGACATTTGCTGAACGCTAAAACTATATTGATGTCTTTCAGTGCACAGAAATCTACAAACTCATCAGTTTTTTCCAAAACACCTTTTGACATTTTACGCAATGCATCATCAATGGTTTGCTCCCAGTACTATGAGGGTTCCTATGGTCATCAAACATTTCCTACATGTGCGAGATCACAGCGGCTGACAAATACAGTAAAAAAAAAAGCAAAATTAGAGAGGGGGCTTTTCTGCAGGACAGTATTATGTGTCTTTATTCATAAATCACATTGTGTGAGGATGTAATCAGCAGTCAGCTTTTACTTCTGACAAAAAAAAAAAAGATAATGTTTTTCTAAGTGGCAGCTGTTTTTTCAATATTTTTGGGCCTATACACTTCCCTCTGTCTGTCTTTGCATCGTGACCTGAGCACCTCCAGCCTTGTCTTGCATTGTCCTAATTCCATCCTCTTCTCTTGGAGGCAGCGCTGGACTGTCGCTGGACTGATTCAGATCAGAGCAGCTGCAGGGATGAACTGCCGGAGCTGGGAGAGCGCCGGGAATGCCGGGAAATCCGGAGCGCGGGAGGTGGGAAGTGGGCTGCGGAGAGCGAGGCTGATGATGCTGTTGTGGATTATCCTCTCCAGCTCGCTGTGCCTGATGGTCGACGGCCAGATGAAGATCCCACCAGAAACGTGAGTACAGCCGTAGTACTATGATTCTGATGTAGACCTTTCACCTCCAGGGGATGGGCCACCAGGAGATGCCATTTAAATCCATTCACATTCTGTTGTTGGTGCTGTGATACAGTCCGAGCTTGTACAAAACAACAGGACAAGTTTCATAACACTGAGTTATACCCCCTTTTTCACAATCCTCAAACGTCTAAGCTGTATCAAGGCTTACAAATCCTTCTTTAACCTGTCTGCTCCTACCCTTCATCTGCACCTTCATCACTGAAATGGATTTAATAGGTGAAATCAATGAAGGTTTCTGGATTCACCTGGTCAGTGTATTTGATGGAGAGAGGGGGTGGTGCTAAAATTGTGCACACTCAGGCAAGTGACAGGCAAATTGCCTTGCCTTCTTAATGCTGACTTTGAACATTGCAAAGGTTTTTGAACCCACTAAAGGTTTTAGCAGATCTGGGCCTTAGTGTAAAATGGCTCCATCCTCACTCACAGTCAAACACAATGTGCAGCCATTCAAGGTCAGAGATAGAGAGAAGGTGGACGACCGCCAACCCGTTGTTTTACTAAGGCTTACAGCACTCATATGAGATGAGAGATTAGTACCAGGTAATTTCCATGTGTAACGCCAGGAAAGTGTATGTATAAATGCAACATTCTCCTCATAACACTGGCTTGAAGCCACGTGTCAGATGGATGAGTCAAGAGTTTCCATTCTTTTTTTGGCTAGTTACTCCACATAGATACATATGGGCCATCTGGGTACTTGTGGGATACAGCTAACTGGCAAGCAATGGTACAGTCTCTCTTCATCTTCATCTCCTATTACAAAGTTATTAGTTCTCACCACCATTTTACAGTGTGTTTAAAGAAGACAGCCAAATATGTGATAATCGACATGGCTAACATCATGACAATACAATGTGGATGTTTGGATATGGTGCTCTAAAAATATGTTGTTTGGATATGGACCTAAGTGTGAGAGATGAATGTGTATCCTAGAATTTATTTAATTCTTTTGCTTAGACTTGCCTTTTTATCTATATTGAGGGTGGAAAATTCCTGTGATTCTAACATTTTACTCAACTTCAGCCTGATTAGCATTTTGCCAAAGTATATTTTTTCATGTGAGAATCTACTGTATGAACTATGCTGCACTCTTCACATCTTTTGCACCTACTAACATTAAGCCCAAGCGCAGAGCACATTAAGTTCTGTCATGCCATGTCATGAAAAATAATATGAACCCCTCACCAGCCAGACGAGTCTCGAGAGTTGATGTCTCACAATCCTGAAATTAATATATTTCCCCAAAAACACACTTAGCAAAGGATTTAAGATTACCCATAATTCTGATAGCAACGCATAATGTCTTTTACTTTCATACCAAGTGGTCAGTTTCTCAGTTGTGTATTTCTGCTGGAAATGAAACTCTGCATTTGTTTGCTCACTAGAATCCAGACAAAGCTCTTTTTCCTGAAGAGTCTTCAAACCTCTGTGTCAGATATTTACTCCTGCTGACCAAGAACCCTAACAGATCGATGCAATGCTGTCAGTCCACAATAGCCCATTAAATCTCTATGCGTGTGTGTGTGTGTGTGTGTGTTTATCAGCAAGAGGTAGAGAGAGAAACCCAGAGTAAAAGAACAGATAAATAAACAGACAGTATGGTATGCTGTTTGAATGCTGTCAATGTTGTGTGTGTGTGTGTGTGTGTGTGTGTGTGTGTGTGTGTGCTTGTGTTGTGGGTACATGTATGCATGTGTGTGTTTGTGTGTGTGCAAGGGGATACATATTTTCATACACGTGCATGTGTGTGTATGTGTGTGTGTGTGTGTGTGTGTGTGTGTGTGTGCATGTTTTTGTACCAAAGTTGAACTCATAGAGCACAGTGACACAGGGTGTGTGCTGTCACTAAGCAGGCTGGTGTGACTGAGGCAGATTAAAGCTCCAGGGACAGCAGAGTTCACCCGGCCAAAGCAGATCACCAAGCCTAGATCGCTGCACTCTGCTTGCGGAGGATTTGGCAGCATGTCCCCACTGGCTCTGGAACCTCCTGGGCCATGACCTGGATGTTACACGCCAAGTACGGCCATGTCTTTAGTGTCTCACAAGGGACAGTTGGTGTGCAGCCAAGGAGAAATCGGATAACTGGCAACACTGAAGACATCAACAGTAATGACAGATTGATTGATTGAGTAACATGTATGAAATGAACACATTTTTCTGGCAATGGAGACGAGTACACACACACCATCCCAACCTAGATAGCTGCATATATACATAATACATACATACATAAATACATACTCAAGGCAAAAAAGCTACTGTTCGTAATGGATTTGGTCTGGATTTGGCCCAAGTTTTGCCTGGCTAAGCCTCTGTCTTCATGTTGTCCTGACCTGACCTGCACAGTATGGTGCTTTAGCCTGGTGAATTCAGCAGCACTATTCCTAAACAGCATGCAGTGTTAGATAGGAGCACAGACCACAAAGTGGCCTAATGCTGGTGGCAATTTCATGGATGCTGCAACTTGTGCAAAAACTACCAGTGGGGATGAGATCATTTCACTTGTGTCCAATGATAATCAACATTTTTTGGGAACTTTCTTGAGCGGCATTATCATGAAACAGTTATAGTGATCTGCCTTGTTTCAAGACATGAGGCAGGAAAGTCTGGATACAAATGAGACTGCATTGAACGATAGTGAAATTGTCTAGCTCCATTGACAGATTTTCTAACTTGTTTTAAGAAAACAAAAGTTTTTATGACTGGTTACAAGATTTAAAGACTTGTTAAGAGGAATATTTTTCTCTGTTTATTAGCACTTAAAATTGATTGATTCTTGCCATTTTAGAGTCAACAAATCAACAAGTCAACAAATCATCAGCTGGCTTCCAGTGCCGAGGCTGGCCGGCTCGCCATGACAAGCCTTGCTGCTAACTAGCGGCCTGCTGGCTGACTCCCCATAGGTTGAGCCATCTGTCTCATCCTGTCTCACCTTATGTCACCTCACTAACCTCTACGGCCTTACCAAGGCTGCGTTCACTTGGAGGATTTGTCATATTATTAACAGACGTTATTGCGCACCACAGAATAACCCCTTGACCTGGTTGACTGTCTGCTTTCATTGTCACCTTCACTGCAATCTGATTTAATCTGTTATCGGTCAGCATAGGATAACCTCTCAACCTGGTTGACTGTGTACTTTCACGGTCATCTTTACTGCAAACTGAATTAGTGGCCCTCATTTTTCAAGCAATTTACAAATGAATTGGTATGGAAATTGCACAGAGAATGGTTTACAAAAGGACTGTGTCTTCTTAAATAAGCTGTATCCAGAAGTTGGTCAGAGCACTGTGGTCCTGGTCAGGTAGTTTACTGTGCTACTTCTGGTTGTAAAATGAGTTAAAAACATGAATGGTTCCACAACAGTTTCAGTAGAATCAGTTTTCAAACCACAAAGGAGATCAAATATTTCCTTTGTTGTAACATGGCATTTTGCAGTTTCTATTGTTTGAGTTTGAGAGGGCAAAGGTCATTGATGAAAGAATTTATTTGCCAAAATGTCAGTGTATTGTTTGAATGTTGTGTATTGTTTTCATATGTATTGTTGTTAATTGCTCTAAGAAGACCTTACTGATCATCTGCTCTCTGTTTCCAGGGTGCAGCAGTGGGCTTTGTCCTTTGGCAAAGAGATAGCTGCCCTGTCCAGCAAATACTCTGGAGCTAAACTGCTACAGAAGGTAAGAGACCAAGCCGAAGCTGACAAACACACACACACACACACACACACACACACACACACATTAACAAATACAGACACCACACAGTCAGACACACATGCACATGCACAAACATATGCATGCACACATACATACACATACTCTACAAACACTCATGCATGCAAAAACACACACAGCCAGACAATGTTTCCCAAATTATGTTCTCCATTTTATGTGTTTTGAGGTGAATAGTGTTCCATTATCGTGTGTTTGGTTAATTTCCCATTCTCTCTATCAGTAGTGACAGTTGTAGTGGCTCACCATTGCTGAATGAATGTTGAGGAAACGGTGTACATAGTGGTGCTGCAGACAAATCAGGGATGATGTATAATCAGTGTGTGTGTGTGTGTGTGTGTGTGTGTGTGTGTGTGGAGGTGGTGGTGTGGGTGGTGATCACTTATATTTATGACCGCAGTGGTGAATGTATGGAATGGAAGCTGGGTGTTGCATTGTTGAGATTATCAGCATGTGTGTGTGTGTCTGGTAGAATATAAAAAGTCATAGCCAAAACTGACCAACATTTTTATTTATTTACCACATCAATTTTCCATCCTGGTGAAGAGAGACGGAAACAGAAAGACAACAAGAGAAGGAAAGAGAGTGAGAAAATCTACTCATTTAGAGATTGAGAGACAGACAGAGAGAAAAAGCACTTTAATGAAGACAGCTGTATATAGAACATATGACATCACATCAGGCTGAGAGGGGCGGGGTCTGGGGTCATCTCTCCTCCCCCTCCCCATCCGCTCCATCAGCCAATAAGAACACAGCTTACTGGCATACATTTGGAGTACAACATCTGCACATGGCCCAGAGACCAGTTTGATGACACACTTTATTCAAAAGCACATAATATAAGCACATATACACACACACACAATTTTAACTTTTTCCAGGAACAAAATTACAGGGAGATCCTATTTTGCTCCTCCTGCTGCTTCTGTGTACGAGTGTGTGTGTGTGCGTGTGTGTGTGTGTGTGTGTGTGTGTGTGTGTGTGTGTGTGTGTGTGTGTGTGTGTGTGAGAGAGAGAGAGAGAGCTCCTGTTTGTCTGTCCGTGTTTGTGTAAATTACTGTAGAGGGAGGAGAGAGAGATTCTGGTTATGGGTATGTGTGTGTATTCATGTTAATTTATGTGTGTGTTTTTGTGTTAGTAATTAGGATGCGCTGTCTTCCTCTGCTTGACACCCTGTAGTCTCCCTAGCAGGCCCATTCACCATCTGCCACACACACACAAATAATACTCACATGTACTGTATGTCCACAAAGACATGCACCTTACTGACCATCTCCCTCTACCCTACCTCTCTATTTTGCTCACTGTCCTCCATGTTTCTCTCTCTCCATACCTTTGTTTTAGCGATCAAACATTGTTTTTACAGCGCAAAACTTCCACCAACCTAGCTGCAAAATATCTGCTCCCACCCCTTTCTTTCAAAAACACACAGCACAGTCTGTAGTTCTTGTGTGTGTGTGTGTGTGTGTGTGTGTGTGTGTGTGTGTGCGTGTTGCAGACTGGATTAACCTTTGTCGACCTCATGGCTTAGAAACAATGTTCTACAGCGAGAAACCACGCAGTATTTATAATACTGACTGACTGGCTGGCTGGCTGAGAGAAAGACAGAGAGACAGTCAGCAAACCAAGCAGACAGACAGAGACAAAAAAAAAGTTGGCATTGTATTTGGTATTGGGAAAAAAAAAAAAAAAGATTGTGAGTGCATGACCAATTTTTGATGCCATTGTTTTATTTTTCTTATTTAATTTTTTTATGCCAAGATTTTTTTTTCAATTCCAATTCATACTATTTTCAATGAAAGATTTTCAATGGCAATGTTTTTTTTTCAGGTAAATTTTTATTTTCAATGCCAATGTCCTGTTTACCAAATACTAAAGTCACTGTTCTAACTCCATATAGGAGCAGCTGGGGTTCGGTGCCTTGGAAAGAATACAACAGATAATGCAATAATACAATAATCTGTAATCAGTAATAAGTATCAGAAAAATACTAAATAGCACTTAATGTTTGTTTCAGACATGCTGCCGGTATATTTTTATAGGTATATTGTTTCTTTTTATTAAGCCACTGGTGTGTAAAATTCATCCAGTGCATTAGTTTAATCTTGGCAACAAGAACCCATTAATCACCCACCACTGTGTAATCAATACTTTCTCGTTATCTGTGGGACATTTGGTGATTCTGTCTTTTTGCCTGAGCGGACTGGATGGGGGATATTGACTGGCTGAGTTTATGTTTGAAGATCATAAGGAAGGTTGGAGCTTTACTTCCGTTGCTAAGGGTTTTTTATGATTATTTGCAGTAGTCTCTGCGACTTTACTATATCTACAGGGGCGGAAATCACGGGGGGGACAGGGGGGTCCGGACCCCCCCTTCCTGGGACTAACAGAGAGTTGTCCCCCTCAGTATATCATTGTAAACATAACTATATAATTTTAAATAATATAATAATATGCATTGAAAGCACTTGTGCTAATTATAGACGCAAAACAATGTGTTTTTAAGTTTCGAAAGATTGAGTCCCCCCCTCATATGCCTCACAGTGGTTTGGTCCACTGCCTACCTGACTCCCCGAACCCCCACACACACACATTAGCCCTCGGTACGAGTGTGTGTGGAGGATCTCTGGAAGTGTGTCAGTGGTGGCAGACCTCCAGTAAGAAGCTACTTTGCAAAGGTTAACTTAAAACAAAGGATGTGTCAGACATTTTTCTTTACTTCTACCACTCAATAGAATAAAACACATTCACAATTGTAACCAGACTACATTTTGTTCCGTTACCTCGCGGTTGAATCTCGTGCATCGGCGTGTTGGCACGGAGCCGCGTCTCCTAATGCATGTGTGTGTATCGAGGCAGGAGGTCTGTCCACTATTAAAATCATCATAACTCGCTGAATTTTCGACCGATTTTCAAGCTTTTAGCTTTAGTTCAGTTAATGGGTGTTGCATCTCACCTACTACTGTAAATAACCTGCATGCTGTGTGTGTGTGTGTGTGTGTGTGTGTCTATTTGTCAGCCAGTCAGTTAAAATGGCAGAGAAAAGAAAAACAGACATCCGATCATTTTTCAGTGCACCGAAACGCCAAGTAGAAAGACCCCAGTAATATCAAAGGCAATTTGATAAAATCTTCATAAGAAAGGAATGAAGTGCTTATGGAAATGTTTCATAATGGACCTCTATATACATTTAATACAACAGTACTTTTGGCGGCACCTTTGGTGTCCCCTTCAGGAATTGCTCTTGAGAAATTTTTCTGTTTATTGTCCCCCCCAACAGTGAAAGGAAATATCCGCCCTTGTATATCTACTCTCATTTTATAGCTGTTTATCAGTCTCTGTCTGTCTGTCTGTCTTTATCTCCCTCTCCCTGTCTTTGGCTTTTTCTTTCTCTTGTGAAAGAAATTTAATAGCATGATCTGTGAAAATGAAAACAGAAAATTTTCTAGGTGGTATGAATGAATTCATTTTTAGGAGCATGGGCCACCAAAGATGGTTCCAGTGTCGAACCGTTGCTTACCTCTATAAAAGGTTGTGTTGTTTGTGGGAGTAAGTGCCTTGCTCTAGGGCACTTCTCCCTACCCAGTCAGTCTGGGATTCAAACTGGTGATTTTCCGGTAACAAGCCCATTTCTTTAACGTCTAGGCTGCCACCACCCCATGAAATTAATCTGTATTTGAGGTACTAGTAAATCAACACACTGTGTAATGGAAGGGTTATTGTCTTATTGAAGGCAATGGACTGTGAGTCCATCGCCAAAACAAACATTTACCGAGAGTCTGTCACCTGTCATGATTAATATTACATTCATCAGCAGTGCAGGAAATTAACTTTTCTGTCCACCGGCTGCAATAGGACTAGGACCCTTAAATCAAAAAGCTGTAGGGTGGTGGTTTGGCTGGTGGCAGGTATTAATTTCCCAACCTGTTGGTCAGTATTATTTTTCAAGGTGGATATTTTACACTGTAACAACAGAGAAAGATAGACACAAACCCTTAGAACATACTGTATACACCTCTCAAACTAACTGCAAAATACTTTATGCCATCAATTCCACTCAATCCATAGTGGAAATTTTATATAACACAATGTATGATAATGATTTTTTTGATTGGAGAAACAAAAGATTTATGATGTGAATGTTCCATAAAACTCATTCAAAACATGTAGTTTCAATTCCAATTGGCACCAATTTGAAAATAAGTTTTTGTCTTGATTAATGAAAATCTGCCTTTTTGGACAGAGAAGATACATGGACAAGTAAGATACATGACCCTTGGCTCCCATGAAACCCCTTCAGAGCCACTGTGTGACTTCAAAAATGAGCAGCAATCTCATAATCAGGCTGCTTTTGATTGCTGAAAAGCCATCTTTATGAAAACTGAGGACTGATTTTAACCCTAAGGTTCATAAAACTCTTTCAAAACATATAGTACAGACGACATGCAAAGCGGGCGGGTTGTCTGGATGAAACAGTCTTTTTAGAACTAGAAGGTTTTCTGTCACCCTGGCTCACAAGGGATTAGGGAGAGAGAGGGGCCCTAGGGAGGGGATGAAGCCAGGGCTTGACCCCAGTCTGTACTGTATCTGTATTGTGTGTATGTGTGTATGTATGTGTGTGTGTGTGTGTGTGTGTGTGTGTGTGTGTGTGTGTGTGAGTGCTGCCAGTGTGGGGGTGTGTGTTTTCATTTCCATTGTATAATACCAGGATACCCCTTTAGTGGGTGTGTGTGGGTCGGTATGGGTCTGTGTGTGTATTATTTTCCATTGTTTTATACCAGGAAACCCCATTGTGTGTCTGTATTTAGGATTTTTGATTCTAATACCTATAGGATTAAGGAGATGTTCTGGTCCTGTAGCTCAATAGATAGTGCACCGCTAGGGTTAGATGTTCAATTCCCACTGGGGATACTCATGGGAAAAAACAAAATATTCACCTTGTTGTTCTAGTGGGTAGAGAGAGCAAAAGGTCACAGGTTTGATCCCCACAACAAGAGATGTGTTCGACAGCCAGGTGTTCTTCAGCAAGGCACTGAACACCCATTGGATGAGAGAGTGTCAGCTAAATGCCTGGAAATGCCTAATCTAACTGTGTTGTTGAAATACAATGGCATTAGAGGTAGATGGAAAGCATTTTTAACTAACAAACTAACTTAGTTACTAATTAACTGACTGTGTTGTAGAAATACAAGGATATCGAGGGCGTGGTGAAGATAGAGGAGGTGGATGGGGAGGAGCTGGTGAAGAAGTTTGCTGAGGAGATGGAGGAGATGCTTGGGAGGAAGATGAAATCTGTCAAGGTACTAACACACACACACACACACACACACAGGGACATTTATGGAAACCAATTATTGTCAGAAAATGCTATACTGCTGGGTCATTTTGAGCATTTTGAGCTGTTTTGCAAGCATGACTTCAATAAAACTATGATTTAAACAAGACTGTAGTGTTTTTCTCACAGCAATATATTTAATCTGTGAACTTGGGACTTGATTCAATACTTAGTGTATCCAACATGGGGCAATTAAATGGTCACAGTGTATCCTTAACTTTTGTTTCTTCTGTTTTTTACCATAGAGGTTAGCAGAGGCGGCAGAAGATGCTGATCTTTACCACGAGTACAATGAAACCCTAGAGGTATGTGAGAACATAACATTTCTTAAACTGTAAAACTACTATTGAAAGCTGAAGTATGATCACATTTTCCTCTGTATAGTCTACAGTTATTGATCTTTTGTGGTTTCTTCAGTTTTTATTCTTATGTATGCACACTACTTTGAAGAAAATTTCTCAGACAGTACACATGCGTTGGTAACTGTTGGTTAACTGTGGTAACTTTACATTAACACTAATAACTTATATATGTTATTGATAAATGATATATATTTTTATTCAAACGTCATACTGTCTAGTTGCACAGGCCACATGGGCTGACATGACACATCCCTGCATCATACTGCAGTATGGATTAAACACACTATAAACATGCAAAGTATCAAACATGCAAACTATGTTGAGGTTTTCACAGGCCGTGTGCCACAGAGAATCCACCTTCTAAGCATTTCATCATCATCTAACTCCAAGAAATGTGCAGAAATTGATGTCATTTAACAACAAAACAGACTAATTATCTCATAATCCTCTGCTGTCCCGTCTAGTTTGACTACTTTAACTCCATGTTGATCAACACGGTGCATGAGGATGGGAATGCAGTGCAGCTGGGAGGAGAATTCCTTCTGGAGGAAAATGAACACTTCAGTAAACTGCCGGTCAACACACAACAGAGTGACATACAAGTTCCTACTAATGTCTACAATAAAGGTACGCATGCATGCACACACAAACATACAACCACATACACACACACACACACAAATCCTCACACAAATCCTCACACATACTGTATGCATTCACATCTGATTGCCAATAAACAGACATATACATCAATATATTCGAATATATGATCACTATTTCCACGAATTCCTCTTGTGTTTCTCTCTCTCTCTCTCCCTCTCTCTCCCCCCCCTCTCTCTTTCTCTCTCTCCCCCCCCTCTCTCTCTCTCTCTCTCCCCCTCTCTCTCTCTTTCTCTCTCTCTCCCTCTCTCTCTCTCTCTCTCTCTAGATCCAGATATTCTGAATGGAGTGTATATGTCTGAAGCTCTGAATGACGTGTTCATCGATAACTTCCAGAAAGATCCGACTCTTACTTGGCAGTACTTTGGTAGCTCTACAGGCTTCTTCAGGCTGTACCCAGGTACACACACACACACACACACACACACATACACACAAACTTGATGTATAAAGGTAAGATTCACAAGATGCCGCAGGTGGTTGATAAGACTCCCGATACAGGAACAACCACCTTGTCTGAGATGCTCCAGAATCCCAGTCCTACAGTTGTCAGCATCAAAGAGACAAGCCTCCCTGAACAGTGTGAAAACCTCTGAGGATGAGCTTGAGACAAAGGGAACGACAGGAGTGGTTGCCACTCGCTACTTGACAAAGAGAAGGACAGCAGTACAAAATCCCTCCTCTTCCTCTAGTCAAAGAACCATTAAAGCCTGTTCAGATCTGAAGAGACCAAAGAAAATATACATACTGACTTGCCAGAAGGACAGAAGGAGGTGGCCTTACTAACCAATCAGAGGACTTCTGAGAGTGAGGAGCATGAAGGAAAGGAAGAGGTAGTCCATACAGTCTAACTACATTAACCCCTATTTAAGCATACTGACTTAAAATGCCTAATAAAATGCCCACTGATTTAAATATTAGTATTGTGTGGAGATTCAGGTTGACGAATTATGTTTTCTTGCTTTTCATGCACGGAGCATGTTAAGCATTTTAGGGCATGGTGCTCATTTCACAAAATTCCATGAGGCCAGGCTGTCCCGTTTGACAATATCTTCAGCAGTGCTTTTCTCCTGTGCTGGCACAGTGCTAAAACAAAGTTAAATGAAGTGTAGGAAAGCATCCAGCTACACAAGACAAGCAGGATACTTACACAGCAACTGACAATGCAGTAAACTGTAAGTCAGTCGTGATGACTCAGTCTCAGCTAGACTGAATTCTGTCCAGTGTGTGTGTGTGTGTGTGTGTGTGCGTGTGTGTGTGTGTATGTGTGTGTGTAGAGGAGTAATTAGGAAAGGATTTGTGACACAGCTTCACTGTCTCATCCATCACTCCCTCATTTAACCGTCTGTCATCCATCCATCCATCCATCTGACAGTCATCTATCATCTATCATCCATTCAACCAACTATCCAGAAATCCATTTCCCCAGTTCACATTCACAAACCCAAACAAGAAAGCAGCTCAGTCACCAATTTTAGAATATCTCTCTCTCTCTCTCTCTCTCTCTCTCTCTCTCTCTCTCTCTCTCTCTCTCTCCAGGGATCCAGTGGACTCCGGATGAGAACGGCGTTGTCACCTTTGACTGCAGGAACAGGAACTGGTAAGGCCGTCCCTCATTCTCACCCCCTTGTTGGTGCCTTATGAACGTTTACAGCTCTGTTTAAGGCTGTGCTTATCAGGATCCAAGTATGAAGAGTTCTATTGCAAAATGCTATATATCCATTTTGGGTCAAAAACATTGCTTACAGTTCTCCATTCAGTATTTCTAAAATATAGAGCATCTATTCTGTAAAAGTGTTTTGTCAACCAATGACGTCAGTTACCTGTTATCCTTGAGAAAATACCTTGATCAAATTTTTGGAGGATTTTTTTCAAGTAGTTGTCACTTTTTTCAAATGTTGAAAATCTCAATTTGGAAGGAAACCCTTCTTTTTTCCCATCTGCTGGATGCATAATCATGAATACAAATGTTTTGCTCTGATGACGATAGCTCATGTCCTCACCTAGCCTTCTAAAGTCAGAAATCTCCTTCCTTACCATCAGAAGGAAAACATTAGAAATGGATAGTGAGTAGAGAGGCAGAATCGAGGGTTTGACAGAGGCGTTTTCAACACATTAAAGTTTCTGTCTGCATAGTGATTGGGCAATGCCAAACTTAACCATCCATTTAAACTATTTTACTGGCCAACTAGATTTATAGGATAACATACAACCTCCAAATGATGGCAGGAGGCTGATAGAGTCGATAATCTTACCCGCCACAGGACAGATTTACCAGCATTTGGCTGGTGGCAGGTGGTCATTTTCTACCCTGACTTCCCATGATGGGATTTTACCTAAAATCCTCCGGTGTCCTGCGCAGGCTCTGTCTGAAAAAATTCTCTGCTGGCAGGTGAGACGGTGCATAAACCTTCTGTTGTCCGGGGAATTAAGACTAAGATTACTTTATTGGCCAGTTTACACAAGGTAACTGGATCAGTATTAGATCACTAACCTCCTACATGTATGTATTTCATTAAGGGTGAAACTTCCTCTGGGGAGGGGTGGGGTTCAGTGCCATACTCAAAGACACTTCAGCACTGGGAACTGAAGCAACAATCCAGCACAGACTACAATAGAATAGAATAGAATAACTGCTTATCCATCATTATTATCATTAGTATCTTTTATTAGTCAGCTTCTCTACCTTCAGACCAACCTACCTTCCGCTCACTAAGATCTGTCCTAATCTGACCTAATCTCGCCAGTACTTTCCATGAGCACTCAGCTTTTCACTGCTGTCCAGGGAATTAGCGCCCGTCCACACACACACACACACACACACTCGCACACACACACCTTATGGTGTTTGTAACACCTCTTTCACGCTATCCGTGCCTCCCTGACCCAAGAAACCTATTAGACCCTATTAGCCACATCTCTGGAAAGAGGCGAAGAGACTCATCAGTTGTGTTTCCCTGCAACACATGCATCTTTATATTAAAAACTAGCAAGACATTAAAGACTTGTTAATAACAATACATCTTATATAGCCTTGAAATTAATATTTGCTCTACTGACACATTTGAACAAACATTTTGTCCTGTGAAATTCTGATTTAGTTACATTAGCAGTTTTACTAACAGCCATAGGTATTATGCTGCAACTGACAAATCACTTCTGCTTTAATCCTGTCAATCACCAGACTCAGTCGACCAGTCAATTAAAACCTGGATTAAGGCTCTCTGTTTCCATGACAATAGGGTCAATCAGACAGTCAGGTTGCAGGAAGTCTGTCTGGTTCGTGGAAGTACAGAGAATCAGGAAGAAGGACACTGTGGATTTGGAAAATCATCGGTCACGGCTGCCGCGGAGCGGGGGGTCGGTAAATCTCGTTTGCGCAAACAAGCTTGGAACACCAGAGGATGAGAATAAAGGGATGAGGGGAAGGAAGGAGGGAAGTAGAAAAAGGATAAGGCTTGACGTCTGTCTGCCGTGTCAGTCTGCTCGATCTACTGACATATAATGGTTTGTTTTCATGAATAAGTGTTATTTCATTTACATTGTATTCAAATCCCTATCATCTCTCTCTCTCTCTGTCTCTCTCTCTCTCTCTCTCTCTCTCTCTCTCTCTCTCTCTCTCTCTCTCTCCTCTCCAGGTACATCCAGGCAGCCACTTCTCCTAAAGACGTGGTGATAGTGGTGGATGTTAGTGGCAGTATGAAGGGACTGAGACTGACCATAGCCAAACACACCATCAATACAATACTGGACACACTGGGAGAAAATGACTTTGTTAACATCATAGCTGTAAGTTCACGCAAACTCATCAAACACACACACACACACACACACATGGGCAGTCTCAGACTCACCAGACTTTGTGTAAGTCCTCATCAGCGTGGGATAGAGATTAACACCCTAACACACAAATGCACTCACCCAACCACGCACACATGCACACACATACACACACACACACCACACACCACACACCACACACCACACACACTGTTAAGGACAAACAAGCTAGTACACAAGTACACAGACAGAGGTAAACACATGGAACACTTGGAAAAGGACAGACACACACACACACACACATACATGCTTGCAACATTTAATTCATATCAGGCATTCATTTCTAATAATAATATCAAAGCTTCAGTTCTTTTTTTTTTTTTTTTTTTTTGTGTTTCCAGGATTTTGGCAGTGTAGCTCTACAACTGTAAATCAATGTAATAAGCATGGTTTAAGCAGGATATATCCTGGTATTACTGTGTGTGTAATCATACGCCTCCTGCAAATCCTCCCTGCTTAAGCTGTTTTTACACAGAATTTAAAGCAATACTATCATGCTTAGTGCAATAACCAAAATGAAAATCTGATAGCTGTTTTATTACCTTTGGCCTTTTTATCAATGGATATGTTTGGTTAGGAAATTAGGAAATTTAAATTACTGACCTGAGTAGGGCAATTTCGTAGCTATGAAAAAACCATGCATCTAGAATATTAACTGCAGCAGTATGTAATGAGTAATATAATGATTTCTGACTTTAAACTTGAACTTTACCTACTTACATAAACAATGATTAAATAAAATATGAAATAGAGTGAATTAATACAAAATTATATTGACATGCGCATGTACATATAACTTCCCAGCAATACAAAAGCCGTGTATCCAGAACATGAACTTCAACAACAGAATACTTTTGGAAATGTCAAAGCAGATATACAACATAATTTATGTTAATACAACAGCAATAGATTATACAGAAATATTTAAATAATCAAATATATTAATTATTATTATTATTATTATTATTTTACAGATTGATTGGTTGATTGATCATTGATTATATATTTTCTCTCTCCCTCCAGTACAGTGACTATGTTCGTTACGTGGAGCCCTGCTTCAAGGGCACTCTGGTTCAAGCTGATCTGGATAACAGAGAGGTAACACACACACACACACACGCACACTCATTCACTCACTCACTCACTCACTCACTCACACCCACAAAGCTAATTAATTCACTTAACCTCCACTAACCTATTAATCGTAAACTGTTTTCTCACTAATCCTCTAAGGACAAAGATTATTTTGTCTTATCACTACATCACATCACAGCTCCAACATCAAAACCAAAAGCAGTGAACATCCATTATCAGGGTTTCAACCTGTTTAGAAAAGGATTATGTGTTGAAATCCTAATAATATAAAACAGTTTGTAATGGTTCACATATGGAACTATTTTACAGTTTCTGAGAACTGCTGCTCTCTATGCTGCAAAAATTCTTCAAATATAAAATTCAAATATAAAATTCTTGCAGTGAATGCGATTACTACCAGAGGCTATGAGCATTGTGCAGATACTTCCAGAAACTAAGAGTGGTCATGTTTAAGCTCTATAGGACCCAGCACAGTATGGGAATGGTTTCTTAATGTTTCCTATGTTCTGTATTCATTCAGCAGTGCTGTAATACCACAGCTAGAGAAAACATCAAATTTAAATGAGTATAGCATAGTATAATTTAGTTAAATGTCCTAATATTCACAGTTCATGGTTTCATTATGATGGAATTATGAAAACAGCACTTGAGCCACCACCATCTCTTCTCTTCTCTTCTCTTCTCTTCTCTTCTCTTCTCTTCTCTTCTCTTCTCTTCTCTTCTCTTCTCTCCTCTCCTCTCCTCTCCTCTCCATGCAGGATCTAGTTGCATGCTCTATCCCCTTTGGGACTCTTTAAATGTGTTAATGGGCTTTTGCTTCTGTCTTTCTCTGCGCTCTACTCTCCCTCGCTCTGTTTTCATCTCTAAACATCCCCTTCTCTTTTTTTGATTTTCCCTTTACCACACCACTAATATCTCATTGTTTTATTGCTGTCTTTTATCCTCTTTTATTTTTCATTCCCTCTTCTCATCCCTTTCTGTTCTTCTGTTTTTTCTATCCCAACACCTGCTGTGGACGTAAATGTCTGCTGTGTGTGTGTGTGTGTGTGTGTGTGTGTGTGTTTATGTATTGGTTGTATGCCCTACTTTTTCTCCCCTTCACATCATCACAGGTGAGGTCATTGGCCACTGACAGTTTTAAGTATGTCACATGACCTGCCAGCAAGGGATTTGATTGGTTGACTGGCTAGAAAGGCAGCCGGTAACAGAATGGGCTTACAGATGTTGGCTGACATGCACTTACTCACACCCACACACCCACACCCACACACACACACACACACACACACACAGGATCACATTTATTGTGGGTGGCAAGCACCGTTACAGTTGTGTATCTCCAGTTGTTGGACTGTTATATAAGAGTTCCCACACTGAACTTTTTACCTTGCTTGACTCCCACTGTAAGCCACTGATAGAAGGAGTTTGGCGAGGTTGTAAAAGAGACATACAGCATATAGAGTCTGGTCATTGTAGTTGTAAGGGGATCCATGTTGAATGTTGGGCATCTCCAGCACCATGATATGGAGGACAATGTAAAATATTTAGAGGGAGATAACATACTAAGAGATAATATATTTACTGGGTTGGTTTGTGGACACCGCAAGAGATACAGAGACCCAAAGAAGCAGAAAGAAACAAGGAATAAACAGTAGAAATTCCTGTACATCATACTGTGCAGCAACAACATCATTATCAACATCAGAATAACTTGATTTAAGCTGGTCACTTCTTTCATCACAGGTGTGTGTGTGTGTGTGTGTGTGTGTGTGTGTGTGTTTGTGTTGATTAATCCTGATTACCTCCTGGTGTTGGAGTGACTTTGGCGTAAATGGTCTGCGTGCCAACTGCCAAGGATGTGCCAAGGATAATCCCTCTCTTACACTCTCTCACCCACTCCCTTACAATCTCTCTCTCTCTCTCTCTCTCTGACTCTCTTGGTTGGCAACAACACCTGTGTTTATTCATGGGGCAAGATCCAAGGCTTAGTGACAATCTTTATTCATCTTGGTGCTTTATACTGTATATGTTAATGTTTATATATCATCTTGCCATATGTGAAAAAGAGCTTGTGTTTATATCTGAATCCATTTTAATGGCTCTCTACCCCATTCATACCCATCTATCTCTCCCTTCTCTCTCTCCCTCCCTCCAGCATTTTAAGCTCTTGATTGACGAGCTCCATGTCAAAGGAGAAGGAAAAGTGAAAAAGGCCATGAAGGAATCCTTCAAGATCCTCAACGAGGTTTGTCCCGCTTTGCAACAACCACAGCAACAATACCAATACCAGTATATTATAAACTTTTTCAAATTACAACACAATCAGAGACCGAAATAGTGATTCATAGGGCTGGGTCAGTTGATTTCTTTAGCACAAATTCCCATAAACAGGAAAATTTAGTGTGTGTGTGTGTGTGTGTGTGTGTGTGTGTCTAGGCTGCAGCACTGGGTCAGGGCAGTCTGTGTAACCAGGCGATCATGCTGATAACAGACGGAGCCATGGAGGACTTCCAGGACGTCTTTGAAGAGTTCAACTGGCCAGAACGACGGGTAAAACACACACACACACACATACACAGAAACAAGCATGAACAAACACAGGTACCAATGAAACACAATAATGCTCAGTGTTTGTTTTCAGTTATTTGGAGTACCAGATGGGTGGGGTTTACCGCATCTTAACATATTTTTTTTATTGTTTCTTCAGGTGCGAGTGTTCACCTATCTGATTGGACGCGAGATGACATTTGTTGAAAACGTCAAATGGATCGCCTGCAACAACAAAGGTAAAATCAAAATGGAGGCATGGCATTAGCCCGAGGATTAAAGAAGAATCTTAGCCAGGAATTCTGGGTAAAGGAAGGGAACAAGTAGCAGTCCCCCCTCCCTCAACGACTTCTGTCAAAGTGCCCTTGAGCAAGGCATGAATTGCTCCTATAGAGCTGCTCAGTGGCCAAAAGTTCAAGAGTATGGTTACACTGTGCAGAGTATGAGCATTGGGCCAGAGTCTGTATAGTTACAGTGTCAGGACAGTAGAGAAGTGAGCACAGTGAGAACGTTAAATCTTTTTCATTAATTTCATTCACAGTGCATAAACACAGCACTGCAGCTGCTTCACCCCCTTTCTGTGCCAAAAATCACAACCTCACAACCCCAATTTCTTCCTCTCCCTACACTGAAAATACTCCTGTGTTGTGCATTAAAAAACAAACATTGCTCTTATATCTTTGCATTTCTCTATCATTAATCATTCTGAGGAATATCTGCTACAAGATTGTCTGGGTGCTGTGGCTTTGACCTTTGCACTTCTTACTATCGGTTGCTTGTAGTGTCAGTGAGGCATTTACACTTATTCTGCTGTTGCGCTCATTGTAAATTAGATGAGATTAGGTGAAACCTTCATGATCCGCACTGGGAATTTGGGTCATTGCAGCTGCAAAAAAATGAAAGCTGCTGCAACAGGCAGCCACTATCCAAGTCTTGTTCTTAATAATAGTGTAAGCTAAATGGAAATGGAAAATGAAACTATTCCTCTGAGGATTACAGGTCCGTTGGCACTCTGTGGTGTTGCCAGGTGGTGTTGTATGGGACTGGTATGTCAGGTGCTGCCCTCTTGTGAATTACATGGGGTCATGCAGCGGCTCAGACCGAAATATAATCACATTATCCTGCTCTGAGCACATCAAAATCCACTGACTAAATACCTGATTATCTTATTCACAGCACAGTTATACTGTAAACACATCCCTGGCCAAAAAAATATCACATCTGTGTGTGTGTGTGTGTGTGTGTATGTGTTTGTGTGAAATGGGTAACAGGTGCACTCCCTTCTGTTGCCTACTGGCAGAGGCTTCTGCCAACGACAAAATATCAGTCACAAACAGACAAACAAGCTTATTGTCAGTCTCCTGCAAAGAACTGGTATTTCCAATTTAAATTTTAAGAACCCATTATTATTCACAGCAGGGCCCTTGGGTAGTAGTTACAAGGGGGGAGGGAGGGTTACACGCATACACACATTCATACCTGGAGGCTGCAGTGTACTACTGAGCAGCTCCACTGGTGCCATCCCATTGACGTCACTGTCTCCCACTCGTAGAAAATGTGTCATGAACCTGGGACCAAGCCAAGCCTTTGAGGCACTATGGAAAAAGTCAAAAATTCATTTGCATCAGTGGAAGAATCAAACAGTTTCTCTTGGTTCCTAATTTTGTAAGTTAAATAGGCCTAATGTGTTTTTTGGATGTACTGGTTTTTATTTTCCAATTGTGTCCTATGGTTTCCATCTAAGTGGTTTGTGATGTGTGTGTGTGTGTGTATGCGCCCTGCAGGTTACTACACACACGTCTCCACGCTGGCTGATGTCCAGGAGAACGTTATGGAGTACCTCCATGTTCTCAGCCGGCCAATGGTCATCAACCATGACCATGACATCATCTGGACCGAGGCCTATATGGACAGTGTGGTCAGTCAGTCTCTCTCTCTCTCTCTCTCTCTCTCGCTCTCTCCCTCTCTCTGTGTTTACCCCTCCCTCTCTGTCTCTTCATCCCTCCAGCACCCCCACTCTTCTCCTTCATCTTCTTTTTCTCTGCCTACTTCTGTTTCTCCCTCTCTCCTCTCTCCATCTCTCTTTTCATCTCACCTTTTCATCTGCTCTCTTTCCCCATCTCTTTCATTTCCATCATCGTATTCACCATCATGTTCCATGTCTTTCTCACTGACATCTCATGGTTGTTGTTGTTCCTGTCTGTTCCACTTCAATCCACCTCCAGTTCCCAACCACCAAAGAGGTAAACACTCCTAGAGCTTTAGCTTCACTTTGAGTATCTAAAAAATATATTGTCTCTCATGTCCTGTTCAACCTTTTATTTGCTGTCAACAGTTGATAATTAGTAATTTCTAGTTAGCCTGGCTTTCCACTTATTTCAAATGCTAAAACTAGCCTTTCCTTAACCTAGCTAGGTTAGCTTTCTTCCTTAACATAGCTTAACTTTTAGCTGTATTTAAGAGTTTGGAGCTTATCTTTCCTTAGTTTGATTTTCTACCTATATCTAAGAGGTTGAAGTTAGTTCTGTAGACTAGTTTCTTAACAGCAGTTTAATTTAGCAGTTTCGTAGCCGTTCCTGAGCTTAACTTTCCCTCTGTATTTACTTAGATGTAGCCATTCTTTTGCTTAGCTAGGTTTGACACATGAGAAAGCACATTTTGGTCCACCTGTAGTTAGTTTCCAAATCTGCTTGACAAGATTGAACTCTTCCCTGGCTTAATTTTTAGCTCAGTTTTCCCCTCTAGTTCATTGAGCCTTTGTAGATCTACAAAGATGCAGTAGTTGTGGATCATTTGTGAATTGAATTGAATTTGTGAATTAAAAAAATTGGTTGTTAGTTTCACTCTAGTGAAGGTAAACTAGTGTTGACTCTTCGGTTTTATGTTGAGTGGAGTAACTTAAATCTGTGTGTGTGTGTGTGTGTGTGTGTGTGTGTGTGTGTGTGTGTGTTCCACAGTTGTTCAACAGCCAGGCCCAGAGCTTGCTGCTGATGACCTCAGTAGCCATGCCGGTGTTCAGCAAGAAGAAAGAGACTGTAAGATTTCATTTGTATCAGTATTAATACAATTATCCTCACCAAGCATTACTTGAAATTGTGTACAATAACATTTGCATCCATAATGTGACAAATAAAATGCCTTTTTTTCGCCGCCATATGTGTAATCACCCATTTTTCAAAAGTAGCAGACTGTACAGATTGATGTAAATTTCATTCAGATTGACATTATGCAAATGCAGCTTAGTTACATGTAATCCACTATTCCCCAGTCATACTAACTGTGGATGTTTCTTGCTGTTGTCTCATGGGAAGGACAGTTAGAAGTGGGTCACCTAAATCACACCATGCACAATACACCAATATGTCATACTGGGCATCTGTTGTATGTCTTGTTGTCTTGTCAGTGTCTCAGGACACTGTTTGGAGTGAACCAAACTGTACCATACCATGCCATATCATACCATATTATCAAATGCTTCTACGTTCTCTGTGTGTGACTCTGTTAACCTGCTGTGTTTCTTGTAGTTGTCTCATGGGATTCTGCTGGGAGTGGTGGGAACTGATGTGGCTCTGAGAGAACTGATGAGATTGGCTCCAAGATACAAGGTAAACTATCATACCCAACATATCAACATGTACTGTGTCACCACACAAACCAAACTGAACCATACCATATTATAACCATACTATACTCTTCTATACTGATCTGGCTCTGAGACAGCTAGTGAGACTGGATCCATGCAATGTAAAATATCAGCATCATTACACTGTATTGGACTGTACTGTGTGTGATTGTGTCTGTCTCTCTGTCTCTCCAGCTGGGTGCCCATGGTTACGCCTTCCTCAACACCAACAACGGCTACATCCTGTCTCATCCTGACCTTCGACCTCTGGTAGGGAAAAAGTTTTATCTATCTATAGCTCGTAATATAGAAAAAGTGTTTGCAGCCAAGCAACTTTCCAACTTTCTAACTTTCCACCTTATAAACCTGTGAATCACAGCTAGCCTAGCATAATGAAAAATGGGATACGTTGGTAAAGATTTGTTTTCTGTGTACATATCTGTGTGTGTGTGTGTGTGTGTGTGTGTGTGTGTGTGTGTGTGTGTGTGTGTGTGTGTGTGTGTGAAACAGTATAAGGAGGGTAAGAAGCTGAAGCCAAAGCCCAACTATAACAGTGTTGATCTCTCAGAGGTGGAATGGGAGGACACTGAGGAGCAAGTGAGTACACACACACACACACACACACAGTCTGTCATTTCTTTCTTTCAGCTCTCCTCCTCTTTTTACTTCTCTCTTTTCTCTGTCATTTCTCTTTATCTCCTGCCTTCTCTTTCTCTTTCATCTTCAACCTCTGTCAACATGTAAATAAAACTGTTCTGACAGCTTCATTCTGGATGTGACCAAAGCCGTCTGGCAGTGTGTCTGGTGGTGTTAGGGATAGAGATTTAGAGAGCTTCACATATGGTAATCTCTAAATACTTTGACCATAATTCAATAATATATCAAGTGTTACTGTTTGGTCATGGTCAAAGTATTGCAATTTGATGTTGCAATTTATTGCAATTTACTGAACTATTTCTATTTGACTGCAGTTAAAGACCGAAAAAGAGGCCCCTTAAAGACCTAATCTGTAATTACATTATAGCGCCCCCTTTGGAACATTGTAGCCACACTGCTTGCTTTGTTTATATAGTGATTTATTGGATTGAAGATATTTTTTTCACTCCGAATTTTAACTGATATAATATCTACCAAAAAAAGCTAAAAATACCAAAACAAAAAAAGTGTTTTTAATTCAGAAGCCATGAATCAAATTCCAGATGAAACTGAGAATTTCCAGCACCATTTTTACAAAAGCATTACATTTAGAAGCCTTGAAATGTAAAGTAAAACATTAATCTCCATCACCAGTGTCTCTACATGCAAATGAGATTCCAAAATGAGATACCACCATTAGAAAAATGTGACACCTACAAATCATAGTTGGCATGAAAGAAAAATGTACTATGGAATATTACTAGATATGTAGTGGTAGTAACATAATAACATTTTAGCAGATGCAATCATTTATGTCTGAAATATTGATCAATGAGCAATGCAGACTGTGAACAATGACTGTAGCAGTGTCTATATAGCGTATTTGAATGAAACCCTTGAAGTGTTGTGCTGTATATTTCACTGTGTGCCTCTAACTAATGTGTGTGTTGCAGCTGAGGACGGCCATGGTCAAAGGAGAAACTGGAACGATGTCTTTAGACGTGAGAGCTTCACTGGATAAAGGGGTGAGTTCTGTTCTCTCTCTCTGTGTGTGTGTGTGTGTGTGTGTATGTCAACTTAGATAGCAAGAGGAACTGTCTCAATATTACATTTTATTTTTCCTCTCCTCTAAACCTAATCCTCTCTTCTATTGCAATTTATTTTATTTCCCTTCCCTTGTCATTTATACATTCTGCTCTCCTTCTTGTTGAATTTTATTATTGTTTCATTTCTACTATCCAATTTTTGCCTCCTTGTTTCCTTTGAGTTGAGTTCCCTGTAGGTGTTTTTATCTCTCCAGGACCACCAGTAATTATTTTTCTTTGTGTTTTTATCATTTTTATGTGTCAAAAAAATGAAACTTCTATCTATAATTCTCTCTCTCTCTCTCTCTCTCTCCCCCCCTCTCTCAGAGGAGAGTGGTGTTCCTGAAGAATGATTACTTCTACACCGTCATCAATGAGACACCATTCAGGTTCGCCTGATTGCTCTGAACTTTATTAATCCACCATTTGAACAAAGTGACACCTATTCTTATGAAGTGATTGATAGCACAAAATGAAAACAAATTATATAATACTAATAAATTAATATCTTAAGACCCTACTGTTGACATTTTAGGTAAAGTATTTAACCAACACTCTTATCCATGCAACAATGGAATAAACTGTAATTTCTAGATCACCAACAATGCCACATCGTCAATTTTAAGGGCAATGGATTATAACCAAGTTTCCCTTTTCTATGTGTTCCAGTCTGGGTATAGTGTTGACTAGAGGATATGGACAATATATCTTCATTGGAAACGTCTCTGTTGAGGAGGGTAAGTCTTTCTCCGCTGTCTTTCTCTGTCTATGTCTCTGCCTTTATATCACTCTATCTGTAGCTGTTTCTCTCTCTTTTTCTCTCTTTCTCTCATGTCTTGTTCTGTCTCTCCAGGTCTTCATGACTTGCTGGCTCCAGATCTGACCATAGCCAGTGAATGGTGAGTGGAAGAATATAGAGGTTACAGATTTCACATTAATATAGCTTTTGTTTTTGCGCTACACTAAAATATGTGTCTGCGTGGTTCTGTGTGTGTGTGTGTGTGTGTGTGTGTGTGTGTGTGTGTGCTTGTAGGACCTACTGTGAGACAGACATTGACCCGGCCCACCGTAAGCTGAACCAGCTGCAGGCTGTGGTACGATATCTCACTGGCAAAGAACCAGACCTGGAGTGTAAGTCAAGGCTTCATTTCTAACACATATATCCATTTTGAGAAAAAAATCAATACCTGAAATTATCCTAGAATAGGTATGTTTACATGCACATAATCAATAGTTGGATTAAAGCGTGTAGATGGTTTGAAGTAACACTTTTTCCTTCAATAATCCAATACAATAAGTATTATAATGTTTTTTTGTCCAGGTGATGAGCAGTTGTTGCAGCAGGCTCTGTTTGACGCTGTGGTAACGGCTCCTATGGAAGCCTACTGGACCGCCATCATGCTCAACACATCTGGGTGAATATTAACACACACACACACACACACACACACGTATGGACACAGGCACACATGCTCAAACACACACATACAAAGGCACATAAAAAACATTGGAAAAAAAATTATTGACGTGCGTTTACAGTAGTTCAGATATGGTATTTAGACATGATATTCTTTCTATTGTTTATTTTTTATAATTCCACAATACGAGAATTTACAATATGATACGTTTTTGTTTTTTAAATTGATGATTGCATTTGATTTTAAACACTTGTTCTCTCTCTCCCTCAGTATGGATGACGGGGTAGAAACAGCGTTCCTGGGGACGCGTTCAGGACTGATGAGGTTCCAGAGGTACACTGGCATCGAGAAACGAGTCGGCAAGTGAGTAAAAAACCTACAGACATCACCAGTGAGTGATCTGATTTATCTGAAACTAATGTGTATTAAATTTTCAAAATAATCACACAGTTATCTCCAAAACCAGAAGGGTTTGTATATTAGAGCAGTTCTTTTATTGTTGTTTTGAAATGCTATTTTTTATATCCTGTATTGGCGATATTGTTTGTGTGAAAGCCATGGCAATAAAGGAACTGAACCGACATTGAGGTGTGAGTACGCCCTCTTGTGGTGAACAGAGGGACAGCTGAGCATTAGCCCTCAGGTCATTTCATACCACACTGATCTGTCTCTGAATTAAACAGTGTTGAGGAATAGCTTCACAAAATGTAAATAAACTGGTAGTTTAACGATGTTTTGCCACAGCTTGGTGGTACTTCAACTAAATTCCCATTTGGGTAGTAGTTTGGGTAGTAGTTTTGAGGTACAGTTAACCACTGCAACTCTCAATTAATTTGAGCTATAAAGGAAATGAAGGTGGTTGCATTTTTTGCAAGGGTGTACCAGTCAGATGTTGCAAAGACCCAAAGATTTTTTGTATTAGATGACATTATAGATATGATCAATTGTCATGAAGTAGTTTCAACTACTTTTTCTAAAGTAACAAAATGATTTTTCTCTTGAGGGCAGCTTTGCTGTAGTTCAGCTTCTTCCAGTGTGAAATAACTGGTAAAACAAATATTTCAAAGTATCTTCCCCAACACTGGAATCGATGGAACAATCTTCTTTCTCTCTCTCTCCCTTCTTTGTCCTGTTGCCATAGTATCTGTGTTTTCCTCTCTCTCTTCCCCCTCCTGTCTTCTTTCCTCCCCTCATCCTTCTTTTCTATTTCTCTCCCCCTCTCCTTTTTTCTTCTGTGCTCTCTCAATTTCTACACTCTAATTTTTCATCTTTTTTCTCTTTCTTTCCTCTTTTCATCTTCTCCCATTTTTATGTCTGTTTCCTCCCTGCCATCTTTCTCTTTCCTCATTCCCTACTCATTCCCATCCCCTGCTCCCTCTTCTTTCCTTTCTTTTCCATTTTCTTTCTCCCAAGTACATTTCAATTTTACATTTTAGGCATTTGATGACCCTAGACGCCCCTATTCAGAACAATATACAATGAATGCAACAGTAGAATAAACTTAAAATCCTAGATCACAAACATCACAAGCCACCACCTTGTGCAAAGGTGAAAGCCACAGCATTCAGACAGTGAATGTAACAGATAGTCATGTGATCATGTATGAGAGAGAAGTGCAGGTTTGGTAAGGAAGGTAAAGAAATAAGAGCTGAGGAGAAAAGGTGGGAAGTTGTTCATTATGTTTCTGCCTCCCCAGGTCTTTCCTGACCTCCTCAGACAAGGAGAATATCTTCACCTTGGACCACTTCCCAGTCTGGTACCGCAGAGCAGTAGAGTACCCAGCTGGACAGTTTCTGTACTATGTGCCCAGACAGGACACCAGAGGTAGAGGACACACACACACACACACACACACATAATAAAACACTTCTTTTTCATTTCCAATTCACCAATTCACAAGAAGTTTACAACTGCTCCTTTGTGTTTTGTTCATTGCATACAGTATATAGTGGGAATTAACATACACAGGTTTGGAAAATCTGGAAACTTAATTCGATCATTCCCAACCCTTCAGACGTTTTGGAAATGGACAAAATGTCTGGAAAAGTATGGAAAACACCAGTTGAGTCCTGATACATATGACTGTGTAGTTGTAAACTTCACTGTCAGTTCACACTGTGATATTTGTTGTTGTGAAGAATAATCCTCGGCTACAGAGTGATATGGTCTAGCTGACAGCCACTATCAGCACACATCATATTGAACACCGACCAAAATCTTTAAATCTTGTCAAGAAATGAAGGTCTGGAAAAAGTATGGCATTGTGAAATTGAAAATATGTCGGTACACTGAGCCTGACTCTACTCTCCCACCTTATTTACTGTAGAGAGGAATTTTCTGGGTTTACTGGCTGCTCACTTGGCTTCACAAAGGATATTTTTTCTCAAAAGTAAAATCAAATGTATTTTAAAATTTGAGTTTCAGCAATACAACTATTTGTTGCTGCTACATTTTTTTAGATGTGTTGATGGGATCTGAAATGCTTTTTAAGTATTTGCAAAGCGTTATTATGCGTTTTTCTTCTTGTGAAAACTACATAATGCAGCCTATGTAGTCACATCCACGCACAGTATGTTCATGTGCTTTCTGGATGCATTTAGGGATTATGAGGCTGATTATAGTTTCACCAGTCAAGATCTAAATCTGATATACACATACTGGCTACACACTGAATCTACTGTATATAGATGGATAGAAATCTTGTTTATTATTAGGTTGATGCTAAATTTTTCACAGCGCCACCATGAGTTTAAATCGAGGCATTGCATAGATACAGTACAAGAAGTTCATACATCTGCACAGAAGGTTTGAAGTCCTATTTTAGGATGGCGTTAAATGTAGCGTGTTGTGTTCAGATATATTCAGGGACTATGAGGCTGACTATAGCGCCACCGTCAGTCCAGAGGAGGTGGAGCGGCAAGAGGAGGAGGGGGGGAGCGAACGGAAGGAGGCAGAGGAGGAGGAGGAGGAGGAGGAGGAGGAGGGTAGAGGAAAACTGCTAGATACTTGGCATGCTTCCTCTTTTTCCTCTTTCCCTTGATTTCAAAGCATGGCTGTTATTATGGTCTTTGTCTTTTGATTCTCCCTCTTTCTATTCATGAGCTTGTCTGTTTTCTTTCTCTTTCTTTTTTCTGTCTCCCTGCTCTCTCTCTCTCTCTCTCTCTCTCTCTCTCTCTCTCTCTCTCTCTCTCCCTCTCTCTCTCACTCTCTCTCTGTGCATTAAAGCATGGGAACCTCCATCCTCACTCGGAGAAGCAGGGCCTTGTTCATTTGTTCATTTGAGTTTTGCCGATCCAGTATCTCACTATCATTTTTAGATGCTTGCTGGAAACCCAGAATCTGGTTTGGGAACCAGCTTGTTGTGATACAAACAGTTGTGATTCATGTCTGGGTGGCAAGCTGTGTTGCAGTGTTGCATGACACACCGTCTGCTTGACAACATAACGTCACAGAGCAATGTTGGGGGTGTGTATTGGTTTTTGTCTGTCTGGGTGTGTATGTGTCTTGTCTGTGTGTGTGTGTGTGTGTGTGTGTGTGTGTGGCCACGTATGCACCTGTTTTCTCCATGTGTGCGTGTGCATGTGTGTGTGTGTACCTGCTGTGTGTGTGTGTGTGTGTGTCTCGGGGGATTCCTGTCCCTGACATCATTATGTCTGTTGCCACTGACAACCACTCAGCACAATGCCAGTTATCAACCCCTTTCCATCTCTGTCTCTCTCTCTCTCTCTTTCACCCTTATTATCTCTCTCTCCCTCTCTTTCTCTCTCTTTCTTTGTCACACTCTCTCTGCACCCCTTTCTCCTTCTCCCTTCTTTATTTTCCTGCTCTGTCTCTCTCTCTCTCACTTTCTCCTCCTGCCTCTGTCTGTCTATCTCACCCTCTCATTCTCTTTCTTTTTCTCTCTCTATCTTTTCAGTGTCTCTCTCCCTAGTTTGGGTGTTTTCATTTTGTTTTGAATCAAAGGTTTGCATTGGTCCTGTAGGTACAGAGTAGGTTCCATGACCCAAGACACAATGCAAAACCCATCGCAGAATTCCCTAAATAAATGCTTGTCAATCAGAATATAAACTTATGCAAAGTTAGACATGCAAGGGTTTTCGTTTTCAAGGTGTGAAAAATGGAAATAAAAGATATGAGACACTTACAAACACACACACACACACACACACACAGACAGTCCTCTTCTCATTGCTGTATTACATGATTAGCTCTCCTAATCTGTGTTACGTAACACTAAAAACGTTAATCTGGCTGGAATCTGTGGCTTGGCAGCAGTTGGCATCAGCTGGCACGGCGGCTGTGAATACAGACACACAGAGGATGAAGGCATGAGATTATTGTGTTATATCTGTTACTTACCCATGCTTAGTACACAGCCGAAGTCAATATGTCACCCACATATTTTGAATGACATTTTGGTGACAGCAGTAGTGATACTGCAACCATCTCTATCAACAGATGAAATATGTATGTGAAAAAAATTTGGATTAGCACCGTGATAAAAGAGCATTTTTCATCGTTGTTATTTGTTTTATGGGTGTGTATTGTTCCATAGAGTTTACCCAAGACACTGATGGTTTGATACCAATAATATTTTAATTTATTGTTGACGTGTTTTTATTATTATTTTGTCTCTCATCATTTATTTTAGTGACACCTGTTGTGATGTAGTTTAACTGCTGTTTCCCATGTTTTTCATCTCTTTATGAAGCCTAAATAGCTGAAATTGTGTTTAGGTAGCTGAATGTTGGAAATCTGAATTTTGAAAAAGCCGTGTGAGGGAAGAGTGTTGTTTGTAAAATAATGTGATCACACACAAGTCCCACAACCTGATCACAAACCCTGCAAGCAGCCAAAACTTCTCTTTGCATGATGAATAAGGAAATGCAGCAAAACCTTCCTTGTGTCTGTGCATGTCGGTTTGTGCATGTGCTCATACTGTACATGCATTATGTGCAAGCTCATGTGTATGTGTGTGTGTTTGCACAGTATGTTTGTGTGCTTGTTTAGGTGTATGCGTGTGTGTGTGTGTGTGTGTGTGTGCGTTTATGCATGCGTGTTTATACAGTATATTCTAGCTAAGCTGATTGTGTGTTTCTCTACCAGCAGGGAGGATAATGATCGCAACCACTGCTGTCACTGTTACAGTCGGCAAGAAAACCGCCATCGCTGGAGGTAGGAACACTTCCATCTATAATACTCTACCTCTCTCTCTCTCTCCCTCTCTCTCTCTCTCTCTCTCTCTCACACACACACATACACACACACACACACACACACACACACACACACACACGCTTTATTCCCCTCTTCCATCTGTTTCCATCTTGTCCTCACTCCCTCCCACCCCATCTCATCCACTCTCTTCCTTTCTCAGATACACTCTCTCTCTCTCTCTCTCTCTCTCTCTCTCTCTCTCTCTCTCTATCTCTCTCTCTCCCTCTCTCTCTGAACTTTTCAGCCAGTAAAATTCAGACCTGCTGATTGGTTGGTAACATTTGAACGCGCTGATTGGATGGTGACACTTTGCTGTGCTGATGGGTCAGTAACATTCTGCCATGGCTGATTGGGTGGTGACCATGTGACACGCTGATCGGTTGTGCTCTGATTGGCTGAATGGGTTGATTAGTTCAAAAGCAATGTAAAGACAAACTTACGTAGTTGGTTTCTGTTGGTTTCTGTTAGTAGTTGGTGTGAAAATTTGCCACTACGGTGTGAAGATTCATAGTTAAATTTACATTTTCACAACAATAAAACTTTCTTTTATATATTAGATGCTACTCAATAAAGAGCAAACATGATTTTCACAGGTGCTTTTCACCTTGATGAATTTTGATACCATGTAGTTATAGAGGAGTTAAGTGTTTCACCCATGACTGACCTGAATCTTCCTCTTGATGACGTCTTGATGATGATGTGATAAAAAAGACGAGAGAGAGATGCTTGTTCACATACTGCAGAGTTCCTTTGCTGTACCTGGTTTTAATCTCCTGACAACCTTTTGGGTCTAATTAAGATCTTGTCTGTCTGGTTTGCCTTGATAGACGCCTCAAATATACCTATCATGAAGAGGAAGACATATTTGTGTATGTCTGTGTGTGAGTGTGTTTGTATACACACGCACACAGAGTCTGACTCTTTCTTTCACTTGTGGTGCATGTGTATGTGTATGTGTGTGTGTGTGTGTGTCCTTGTAAGCCCATCTGTGACTGATGCACTCTTCAGTCATAATTATCTGAGAGACAAGACTCTCCTGAGATACATCATGTGTGTGTGTGTGTGTGTGTGTGTGTGTGTGTACGTGCGTGCATGCGTGTCTGTGTGTATACATGCGTGCATTTGGTGTCTCATTACTCTGACAGACAGATAGAAACACACTGAGATACCATACACACGCACACACACACACACACACACACATATCTGCATTTCACAGCTTTCTTAGAAATTGTCTTAGGTGTGAAAATCATATTATATTTTGAAAATGAGAAAAAAGGGAAGCAGGGAGAAGTGAGAGAGAAAGAGTTAGAAATAGATTGATCGGTTCTCTCTCTCTAATCTGTCTCATTCTTGCCATCTTTCTCTTTTTTCTCTCTTTTTATCTTGTTCTTGTTCTCCCTCTTCTCTCTCTTTACGTCACTCTCTTCCCACTGTTCCGTCTCTCATTTGTTTAGAAATATGAACAACACATTACATCTGATCCAGAGCTTTGATATGTTGTACAAATTCTGTACGCAAAGTCCTGAATGGCTGTTTAATGAGAAATGACAGATGGCTTTTACTCACTACTATTACATCTAAAAACTAAAGTCAGCACTAAATCATGTTTTTTGAGCCATAAACATGATTATATGGCTTGTATATAGTGAATAGCATTAATCCTGTATTTCATTTCAACAATTTTGCAAGCCCTTCATCCGCTTCTAGGGACAGAAAATCATTGCAGTGTTCTCTATGGGCTGAACCACCGCACCTCAATCAGTGATGTCGAGGCAGGTATTTTGCCTTTGGCAGTGTCAAATGCTTTGCAATCAGAAAATTGTTGCCGCCTCCCAAGTTGAGATGAGTGATCAGTTATCACAGACACACACGCCTATTCACTCTCGCTTCCCACCCCACTTTTTCACATCTTTCAAAATTGTATACTCGGCGGAGACTGACTGAAAACAGTGTTTACCCACTCTTTAAGCAGAAGTAAGAGTGCATGTTTAAAAAATGTATTCCAAAAATATATTCAAGTAGAGTTTCTATATTTGTGATGGGTTACATGAATAAAGGGTTCAGGAATGTAGTGGAGAGTAAACCCACCATTTTATTTACAGAATAGAATAGTTTACCAATTTTTTTCGGCTGACAAATCTTTATGAGGTGCATTTCTAGTGTAAATGAGAGTAGGTAAGTAGTATCAAACTTATGTATGTTATGTAAAAATAGGGTTGTTTGTCGTATAATGATCACCGACTGGATGTCATAGTCTACCCACATTTTTATTCAGCACTACATCACTGATCATATTCTGCCTCTATTGCTCTTTTCTACCAACTGCTTCACCTCTGCCTGAGAGCAACACAGAGGGAAAAGCACTGAGCTCTATCAATGTTTCATAGACTAGCTCTCTCTGCCTGTCTTCCTCTCTCTCTCTCACACACACACACACACCTCGCTGTTTTCACCCTCTGACACTCTTAAACACGCACACATCATCTCTCTCTCTCTTTTCTTCACCTCTCACTTCTTACGCTGTCATGTCTGTCTCCCTTTCCCCTCCCTCTCTCACTCTTCCACAAACATAGCCACGCTTTCTCTTTTTCTCTTTTCTCTCTCTCTCTCTCTCTCTCTCTTTTTTGTCTGTCTTGTTTGCTCTCTCTCTTTTTTTCTCTGCCTCTCTCTTGCTCTCTGGTTGTGAGTCACGTTTACCTCCTGAACACAAGAGAGGATCAAATATTCAGAAGCTGCCTGGTCAAGGGAAAGACTCTCTCTCTCTCTCTCTCTCTCTCTCTCTCTCTCTCTCTCTCTCTCTCTCTCTCTCTCTCTCTCTCTCTCTCTCTCTCTCTCTCTCTCTCTCTCTCTCTCTCTCTCACACACACTCACTAAGAGTTAGCTTATCTATCTATGGCATGACTACTATGTTTGTGTGTGTGTACTACTTCTTCCTTGATGTAGCATTTGAAAAATTACAAAACTGGACAAGCTATGCCGGCCCAAACACTGTGTTAGATTGTAGATAATATGCTGCGTTTGTTGAGGAAACTAACTTATTTTGTCATTTTTGCTGCATCATGCTTTTTGCTGCATCATGCTTTTTGCTGCATCATGCTCCAATGTGCATCATGAAACAGCATGGAAACCAGTCTAACCAGTTCTGCCACATGCTGAGCTGTGCCACAGTAGAAACAGCATAGAAACCAGTTTCTGCTTCCCAACTGATTTTGTTTTGTTTGAGCGTTCAGCTTTCATCCATAACATTGATTATCTGTGTGCTACAAGAGAGGTTTTGGGGTCAATAAAGTTCAACTTTTTATATTTAAAAAAAATGAATGTAAAATAAAAAAAAGTGATAATTTATTGATCTGAGGTCAGAGGTCAGGATCAGCTCTCATTGCCTGGAAGCAGCCCCTGAGTCATTAGTCCCGCCTACAAGCTAATTGGCCATTCAGCCTGAATATCAGGCTACAGCTCCCATAGTGCTGGCAGGGATTCAGTGTCTGTCAAGGACACTGCAGCGGGACAGACACTTGCAGACAAAGGGGGTTGAATCTTGGTCCTCCGGTTGAAGGACGACCTCCTTCCTCCCTACACCGCCCCGCTGCCATATTTTGCATGAATTTGTTGGGCATAGAATAGCGTTTTCTAAATGAAATCATCACACATTTACTTTATGAGGAACACCATGGATAAAAAGTTACTATCTTATACAGTGGGAAAGAAATTTGGTTTCTTTTGGATGCAAAGACGGTTGAATATTATACTGACTAAGCACTGGCTAAAACGGTTGTGGTGCCACTTCTGACCACTGAGTGTCAGTGTTTGTCTCTGAACAGAGAACAGTTTTCCTCTCCTGTCTCCCAGGTCATTCTGTGTTCAGCTGATTTGGGAACAGTTTTGATTTCTCCTCCTGTGGTGAAGGCTGGGATTTGGGAGTTGGGAGGTTGCCTGGGATTCAGTCACCAGCGACAGACTACTGTAACTTACGCAACAAAGTGTTTATACTGTTCTAAGGCTCAGCATTGGATTAGTATACAGCTAATACACTCCTACTGACAGATAGAGAGACAGACAGAGAGATAGAGGAAGGAAAAGAGAGAGAGGTAGGTGGATGAAAAAGAAAGAGAGGAGGAGATAAGAAGGTGCAGAGAAAGGATAGAGAGACTAGTTGAGAGAGGCAGAGAGAGGAGAGGAAGCAGGTAAGAGAGATTAAAAAGAGGGAGGAAAGGAGATGGGGAAGAGGGGGAGAAAGACAGAGGAGCAATCAAGCAAAAGGCCAGACAGAGCAAAGGATAAAAAAAGAGAGAGAGAGAGAGACCAGATGAGAGAAAAGAAGAAGGAAAAACTCAAAAGAGGGTGGGAGAAGGGGCGACAGAAAGATGAATGGAGACTAGATGAGAGAGAAGACGGAGTAGAGGAAGAGGGAGAGTGAGATGAGAAATGGAGAAGAGAGAGAAGGAAGCGAGGGATAGAAAGAGAAAGAGGGGAGGTGTCCGACAGAGAGAGAGCTGGTTAGTCTGAGCTGTTTTCATGACTGATTGATGCAGTGTTTTTTCTTATTTGACTCAGTGTGTGTGTGTGTGTGTGTGTGTGTGTGTGTGTGTGTGTGTGTGTTTGGATGTGTATGTAATCTCTATTCAGAAGCATAAGAAGGGCGTCTCAATATGACAAAGCTCTAGTGGTCTGTGGGTGTGTTAGTGCGTGTGCATGCGTGTGTGTGTCAGTGTGTATGTTTGTGTGTGTGTTTATTCCATCTCCTCTGCTGATAGCCTGTGTCTCTATCTCCCAGCCCCATATTGAAAGCTTTTCTGACTCGGACTGGTTTGCTTTTTGATGCAGAAACAGAGTATAAGAGGAGAATGGAGCTCTGAAAGCAGCCAGCTGCAATTTACTATAACATGGCTGCCACAGTCCTGATGGTCTGTTCATTTTAATCAGTTCATTACAGATTTTGTTGTTTGTTTGTTTCTCACCCAAAAAAATAAATTCTCCCAAATTATTTCTTTCCCACTCCCCATTTTGGGTGGAGAAAGACCTCTGAAACAGCATTTAAACCATGTGGCACAAAATGTCTCAGTTGGAATCAATACTAATGAAACGTTCTGAAGCTCTTCATTGAAACCAGTGGAAATTAATTGTCTTTGTAGGAGGGGTTCTAGCTCTTCTCAGTAGATTGAAGCATCCAACCTGGTTCTGAGTTTTGGGATTTACCAACCACTGTGGCCTGTCGACAGAGAAGTTAGTTTCCTGTCCTGGTTCCATTTGTTCCCTCTTCAAACTGTATTAGTTTTGCTGGGAGAGGTCCTGGACTTGTAATTATTACCAATGGTATCTGTAATTTTAAATTCAGTATGAATGTTCCATGTCCGTAATTTTTCCAAGTCCAAGAAGTAAAAAAGCCAGATAGCTTAATTTTTTTCAGCAAACTTGGAGATCATCATCAGATAATAGCAGTCCAGTTTGAACTGACAACTCTGTAATGTAAGAATGTGTTACGTCTGTGGCAGCCAGCGTTCACAGAAAAGTAAAAGTGTATATTATGACATTTTACCAACCAGTAATTTTAAGGAAATCACAGAGATCCTTTATCCTGTACGAGCCTAACCCAGTAAAACTAATCCAGTTCATATGTCATGCTTAAGATCGCCATGTGACAAAGCAATGGAATTGTAATTGATAGTACCTGATTTATTGATCCTTGCAGACACATTGTGATAAGCCAGTAATATGTCTGAGCAGGAGCTCAATAGATTTCCTCCCAAACCGCCTCTGTACACAGCTCTCACCTCCATGTTGGTTATCATGGAAGACCAATGTTACTGCCTTGGGCTTTTCAAAGCTAACACACACACACACACAATATCCTAGAGAAAAAGTACCTGCAACGCCTACCTGGCATCAGACTAAGACCTTTAAGATCTGACCAAACCTCCAAGGTTACACCACACCTACGCCACACTAGATTTACTTTGTACACATTCATGCGCTTATGCGTTAGAGAATATCGCCACTTTGACAGTTATCTCCTTAGAAATGCCTGCCTTGAAAAATAGTCTAATCCTAGGCTCAATATTTGATTGATCACTATTTGAATTGTCCTGATTTGATAAAGCCCACCCATCTGGTACTCCAAGCATGTTAAGAATTATTGGCAAATATTGGCCCAGATCTGGTGGGTGTATATCCAAGGAATAACAGCAATATCTCTGGTGTCATTAGCCTGGTTTCCACTGCAGGGCCAAATATGGCTTATCAGCCTGGTTCCCCTTCAGCAACAAAAGACAGGGCTGTTAAGGCTTATGCATCAGCCTGGTTTCCACTACAGGGCCAAACAGGGAGAACTAAGGCTGATTCAATATTCATGTCACTCAATTTGTGGCTCTTTTGATCTTGAACTCATTTCCAAAACCCTATGTATCCATTTTGGGAAAGAAATCACTTCCTGAACTTAATCATTTGCCAGCCAGACTTAATGTACTATCTTTTAAAATGTACCACAGTATGTTTTCATTTTGTGCTATCAATCATTTTAAAAAAAGTAGGTGTCACTTTTGAATGAAACTAAGAAGCCTACTTCACCTTGCTTTGGAAAAGTGGCCTTTTTGCCCCAGTTAGTCTTTTAAACCTTGGCTATGGTCTGGATTTGATTGGCTCAAATTCTAAATTTGAGATAAATGTGATATGTTTTTATTTAAATCAATGCAGATTCACCAGGAAATGCTTCATCGCCATTATCATCATTGTCATGATCACGATCATCATCATCATAACACAACACACCTTGGATTTCTGGGTAATGTAGTCTTTCAGCGTCTCAGTCATCATGGCTGCTGTAGTTTTAATTAACAAACTATAGTTTATTATTCTTTCAACACACAGGCTATAGGAACAGGATTCAGCTAGCTAAGATACTTAGCTACCAACAACACAAGACCTGCAGACCAAGGGGTGAGAGGACAATGTTTCTAGATCCATAAATAGACAGAGTTTGGCAGTTGCCTTTTTTCCAGTGGCAGCAGTGTTGGGTCCTCAGTACTGCTCCATAGTCCTTGCTAAGCACAGGCTGTGATTACACTTGTCATTTCAGTACCATTTTTGAAATCTGACATTTAAAATGCAATGAGATCACATCACTGTGTGTTTACACTTTCCCTGAAAATGCCCACTATGCACCTTCCAAGACTGTATTTATTTAAATTTGTGTCTGCATTACTCTTACCTTCTCTTCTCCTCCATCTCGTCACATTGTTCACATGTTCATTGTTGCTGAACTATGTCTATGTATATATGATGTACAGTATGTGACTATGTAGGACTCCAATCACAATGCAAACCTGATCGATTCCATATCTGGTCTGGAAGATCCAATAACAATATGAGCCAAATCCAGTTGTCATATCCGGCATCCTACAACAGCATGATAAAAATCATACTGAAGCAACAAGTGTACCCACAGCCTATGTGACTATGCTAAATGACTCTTAGTATGCTGGGCATGTCGCCATGGTAATATTCAGAGAGGAAGCAGCAACATGGTGCCCTTTTGTACAACCTGGCCAAACTCTATCTATGCCTCTAGCAACAGCCTAACCAACCACTGAACACAAATAAATGAATAAGACTAATGAACAAACATTACAGAGATATCCAAACCAAAAACAGAACGAGTCATAAACCAAACAAAAGACAGACATTATGAATTGATACAGAAAAACGAATAATTTAACAGATACTTCAAAACGTTTTGGGGATCGTGGGGTTAACACACCATATTAGAGACTAATATAATGATATTTATCTGCATCATACCCAGATATAACATAACACACTATTAATATAAGGTTCTTTTTAGCCAATCAAAAATAGAGAGGGAACGATAGTTATATAGGGAAACAATACGCAATGAAAGTCAACATGTCACCTGCCTATTTCTCAACGCATTTTGGAAACTTACATTATGACTGGAGACATTTGACTGGAGACATTTGTAGCATTTTACCATGCTAATCATAAAAACTAAAATTAATATTTCCCACGCTTCCTTGTTTGTTAAAGACAGAGGTAACAGAGTAAACATAATATCTGTTGTTGTAAATGCATTGGAGAGCTAACCAAACAGATTAGTGCTATAAGTTGCTAACAGAAGGTTTTGGCAGTGACAGATGTTTCCAAGTTACGCTTTATAAAATGACACATGACACTTTCATTGCGTATAGCAGTCCTTTTGTCAGGAAAAACATAAAGAACAACAAGATGGGAAAAGGGATGGACGGAAGGAAGGAAAGAAAGGAGGTGGAAGTCTGTAAGGAAGTGTGAGAAACTGTCCAGAAATAGCACTGGATGGAAGGATGGATAGAGAGATAAAGGGAGAAGGAGGAGGGGGAAAATAGCAGCGTCTTTTTGTTTAATCCCTTGTTTGTTATAATCCCTCTGGGCACAGCGGCCATTTTAGAAAGGAAGAGAAGGAAGGAAGAAGGGAGGGGGAGGCCAGAGGGGAACTGATAAGGGAAATAAAGTGCAGGAGTCTGGAGTTTGTAGTCCTTGTAGATGATTTTTGTAGTCGTTGTCAGGCAAAAGGGTTCTCTGAGATTTTTTCCATGCCATAGTAGCAAACCTTCACCTCAGATGGTGAAAACAGATTGAAAATGGGACAATCTGAACAACAAAGTGTATTCTCCTTAAAGCAATGCCTGTGGTCCTCCAAATCTGGATAATTTCATTAAACCCTTGTGAAGACTTTGATTCCTGTGGGTATAGAGACTCATCACTGAACTAGCCTAAAAGCATAGTCCAAGTAATATCAGAAATTTAGTTCAACTGATTTGTTCCCCGTGAACAGAGAAATCTATCCAGGCATTGATGATAATCATTTAACAAGCGTCAGGTAGTCTTTAAGTGTCACTGTGCTAAATCTCTTTAACATAAACAAGACTTTTCCCGAGGGAAAATGACAAATACAACAAATTCAAATTCCAGTTCAAATGATTTGTTCCCCATTGAGTTCATTGGTAAGATCCATTGGAGAATCCCATGCACAGTTCCAGTCTATTGCCTGTGTCCCTTTGCGGATAAAATTGTGATTTTGTCCAGAAAAGATCCAGAGAAAAACTGAGACCTGGTCCAAATACAGGACAATATGTCACCAGCGTCCCCTAACCTCATGAATTTGAGCCATAAGTGTGTGATCATGTTGTTAATCCAAATAATTTCTCCTTCCATAGTTAATCTTTATATATCCTCAAAAAGTCTCTTTGACATACAGAAGACAGCAGAATCAAAGACTGTTGGTATGTTTGATTTCATCAGCGTCCCATCAACATGTAATCGATCCCCAGTAGTCAGACAGAAAGGACGAGAGAGCTTGACTATGTGAGGACATCTCTTTGTGTTTTCCATGAAGTTTCCATTAGTTTCCAGCATTGATGTTTTCCTGGGGGCACGGAGGTCCAAGGGGGCATCAGAGGAGGGTTAGGCCAGGCCAGGGTGAGGGGTCCTGGGCTAGGATCCTGCATTTTGGGGGAGCTTTTGGCTTTGGGGATGTGGAGGAGGAGAAAGGTGCTAATAAAACAAGGGTTGGGGTTTCTCTGCCTAATAGCGCTAATGATTTTGATTATTACTAATACTGGTACAATTGACACTGTACATATGTCCCTGAAAATTAAATCCAGTTGTACAAAAACTGGCCGTACACTGTCAGTGTCCTGTAACAGCGTGAATGTTGTGTTTTATTCTAGAGAGAGTATTGTTGCAGCAGTAGGTGGTTGGTAGGAGAGTAGGAGGGATAGGTGGTAACAAATACTGCAGTGGGAACAGTGTCCAAATGGCAGAGAGAATACGGGAACAGATAGGATTTGACTGTGTGAGTGTGTGTACGTTTGAGAGAGAAAGAGTGAGAAAGAGAGAGAAAAAGAGAGAAGAATAGAATAAACAAAGAAATAAAGAAAGAGATAAGGAAGACAAAAAGTGTGAGAGAGAAAGGTGTCTGTAGGAGAGTCGGAGAGAGATACTGTAACTGTGTGCATAAAACAAGCTCTCCCATCTCTCTCCTCTTTGAGCCCTTTTAATTTTCACCCCTTTTAACCTTCACCCTTTGACCTCTCAACCCCCCGTCATGTCCTTTAGGCCACAGAGGAGATCTGTTTCTCCTCCCTCTCCTCCCCGTCCGCCTCCCCGTCTCCCATCAGCGGCTGCCTCTTCTTCAGCTCTCTCTGGTACTTGGCCATCAGCGAGGCGTAGATGCAGCCGTATGCTGCGGCGGCGACCATCATGATGCACACGATGCCGCACACCACGCCGGCGATCACCACCGTGCCGATGGCGCGCCGCACGCTCACGGGCCGGTAACGGGCGCGTACACAGTCCGCCGGCGCCTCCCCCCCTGCAGCCCCCCCTCCTCCTCCTCCGCCTCCCGTGTTTGAAGAGGCATCGGATTCGTCGCCGTTGTTGCCATTGTTGTCAGAGGTGGGTGTGGGGTCGAGGGTGTTCCGGCTGCAGGGAGGGGAGGCGGGGCCTCCCGAGCCGCTTCCAGAACGGGAGGCCCCGCCTCCTCCGGCCCCGTTCTCGTCCTCAAGTTGGAGACAGTAGTTGAACATCTCCACTGGAACGCCGCGGATGTCCCGCCCACGCAGGTCCTTGGGTAGCGTGCACTCCACCGCATCCACCTTCCCTCCTGACAGACAGAGAGGAAGAGGTCACTTATAAAACGTCTTATGCCTGTAAAGCACTATCAAATTAACTGAGAGAGAGGGAAAGAGAGAGGGGGGTGGTTGTGCCAACACTAGGATGAGTCATACATCACCACACATCACCACACACACACACACACACACACACACACACACACACACACACACACACACTCAGAGTTTGCTGTGCCCTCCACACTAAGTTGGAGATAGCCTCAACTAAACCCTTCTATAATTGATGAGATGACATGCTTAGCTACAGCAGAGCTCTGGTATGTGCATGTGTGTGTGTTTGTGTGTTTGTGTGTGTGCATCTGTGTGTGTGTGTGTGTGAGAGAGAGAGAGAAATATGTGAGTCACTAATTCCCACAGGCTGGAGAGGGATGGGGGATCTACTTTGTTATCATCACACGCTGCATTTGTCTCTACACATATTTATCTGGAGGTCTCGTGCTGGAAAACCATTGATCTGCACCCGTGATATAGGCGAGGAGCAACAGAAAGAATGAGATAACGGAGGAGAAGAATAGAAAGACAGAACAAAGAAAGCAGTGTTTTAGCCCCCAGATGCTTTTATCTCAGCGTGTGACAAAAGATTCCCCTCCGCAAACAGAGCTTTCTGAATATTTCTCAATATTACAGAATATCCCAGCTGTGTGTTTGAAGTGGATTGAAGCAGACAACGGTGCTGATAGAAGGGAACACAGGCTGCTGTCACCAAGCTTTTGACGCTTGTACAGCGCTTTGTCTCACTTTCTAAACTCAGTGTGTGTTGAATCGTGCTTCGTCTGCCTATTTAACCCCTATTGTCATGCTTTCATGTTGAACTACAAAATGTCTCCCTTTGCAATCTTTCCCCGCTGTTGCAGTGATTATTAAATATCACGTCTCTGTCTTGTGCTGAACGGAACAGAACTGAACCGAACTGAACTGAAACGAAGTAAACTGAACCGAGCTGAATGAAGCCCAGCAAAGCAGAACAGAACAGAATGAAACAGAGCAGAGCAGAACAGAGAGGAGCTGCTTCATTAGCAGGGCAGCTGAGGCCCGGGGCGCTGAGGTGAATGTAGATTTTTACACATGAAGAGAGAGAAGAGCAGATGTGCTATCTGATGTACTAACTGCCTGCAGAGACACGTGTATATCACACATGGTACACACACACACACAGTGAGTGCGCTAATGTGCATTCACACACCGTTGCGGTTGTATTATGTTGGTATACGCGCACGCATGCTCATGCACAAATATGAACACACACAACACACACACACCTCTCTCTGAAGTAAACTAGCATTCTCACTCTTTCCTCTTCTTATCCACCCACTCCCTCTCGATTCCCATTTCCGTCACAACTCTTTCACATAAACCTCACTTTCTAAGCTCCACCTAACTCTGTATACAAAAATCAAACACCTGCAGTATTTGAAGATGCAGAGGTTACAGTCATCATATCCCCTAACCCAAACCAAGCGCACCCTCTCTAAGCTCCCGTAACTTAAACCAAACGCCCACCTCTGTACAGCAGCCACTCCATCCAGTGTTTGAAGTCGCGGAGGTTGCAGTCACATTCCCAGGGGTTGTGTCCCAGTTCCAGGTGCTGCAGGTTGGCAAGGGGCTCGAACGCTGCCCTCTCCAAACCGTGGAGCCTGTTACCCGCTAGAGACAGCCACCTATGGGATGATAATTACAATAATCAGAATCAAAATCAGTTTATTCGCCACAAGGAATTTATCTTGGTGGCATTGGCACAGAGAGACATTGACAACTAGTGTAGTAAACATCAGCAGCCGCTACACGTACCACCGTCCTGTCTATTGCTGCTGCAGCTACCAATCAGCCAGCTCAAATTGGCCATCGGACAGCAGCTGAATACAGAGTTGGAGCATTGGTGGAAAGGCCTTCCCCCTCCAGTCAAAACAGCAGTCCATCTCCCTTCCATTGTAGGCTGAAAGCTCATCTTTTAAACAATTACCCTCTTGCCACTAAATGATATCCCCTCTCTTCCAATCACTAACTGCTCTCAAAAACCCCATATAATTTTCTCCTTGACTCTTATTCTATTTCTTTTCCTACCACTTCTCTCTAACAAGATCATTCTGTGGGTCACAGGGACATTGTCAGGGCGCTATGACTCTCACCCTTGACCTCCTCACTATGGGCAGCTTGTAATCTCAGTAGTCTAGGAATTTGAGCTCATTGCACTCATTGAAAGTCGGTGTGGATGACAGTGTCAGCTAAAGGCCTACAATGTAAATGTAAAAGCGTGTGTGTAGACAACGTGAGTCTACCTGAGGCTCTGCAGCTCGTCCAGTAGTCCCAGAGGAACAGAGGAGAGACCATTCAGGGACAGATCCAGACTCTGGAGACCTCCCAAACCCTGTAGAAACATACAGACAGGTTGATTTGTTTGTTCTTTCTTTTGCAAATATAATATATAATCAGTGATGTAGTGAAACATAAAAAGATGGGTAAACTCTGACCTCCATTTAGTGATAATCATGTGGCAAACGTTCACTAATATAAACAAAAATCACTTTTAAGAAAAGCATTAATCTATGTCTTTTTCCATAATATACCCTCTTCTTATATAACTTCTATCAGTTTGCTACTACTTAGTATGTTAAAGGCCTAAATATTGAAATGGTCTAATACAGAAAATAAATCATTAGCCTAAAAATATGCTTACATTTTGAATTCAAGTCTGTTATTTTTCTTCACAGGACACATAGTCACATTGTGAAAAAATTGCCATTCACTTTCCCTAAAAATCATGTTAGCACTGATAGCCTCCCTCGTTGAAACCAAGAGGCACAGCTAGCATCGCCGGATGGGAAAATCTTGTATAATTCAGGATCACAACTGAAGTCGTAACACAAGCTCATCCTACAGACTGCTTCAGTTTGGATGAAAGTGGAAGAAAGTGTCGAGCAAATGGTCTATTACTAATTTACCACCTGGACCGGGGCCAAACCCAGTCAAGTTGTTACAGTATGTCTGCTCAGGTCGGCCATATTCCTAAATATAGTCTTTAAAGCTCCACTCCGTAGTTGCTGAAACACCGTTGCCCCACTACAGTCTTTGTTCAGATATTTAGTGGATTGAAGACATTTTTCACTGTCAAATTGATTGACTGATCTGATGGAATGACTCACAGTACATGACAGATTAAACAAGAGTTTTACATGCATTTTGAGAGCGTTTATGTTGTAAACTACTTTATAAAATGTATAGTTCCTACCTGGAAGAGGTCTCTGTCCATGCCTGTTAGTGAGTTGTTGTGTAGAGTCAGTCTTGTCAGGTTGGACATGTCTCTGAATAAACCGGCTGGCAAATTATCCAGGTAGTTATTAGACAGGTCCAGCACCTAAAATACACAAAACAACATTTACATTTGAGGCATTTAGCTGCCACTCTTATTTAGAGTGACTTAACAAATAAATTCTGAAGTAAAAATCCTAGGTAAGATTTTTTTTTAGGAGTATTTAGAAAAATTCTGAGTAATCCAGAGTAATTTATAATGGCTGCAATAGTAGCTTAAAACCCAAGATCACCAACAAGCAGCCAGTACTGAGGACTGTACAAACTGTACTGTACCAAAATATTCTTCATCTCTATAAAAATAATGTGTGATAGAGTGCCAACACATCCAACTCTTGTTTTATCAGCTTTGAATAGATTCTCAGCAGGGGTTTGCAGGCAGTTTTCTTTCAATTCAGCCAATTAAGGACGTGGATTTTCAACATTTTTCCAGGTTCATATACTATATTGTTTCTTGAAGGAAATAATTGAGAATGGATATTCGCAGGTTAACCAGTGAATAGCAGTTTCACTCTACATTCAGCATTGACAGTGAATTGACCCAAATCCCTGATGTCTAACCTGCTAAATATTAAACAGTAAAACATATTAGTATTCAGGATGGGAGGTTAACAGCAGCCAAATGCTGGTAAATTCTTGCTGTGACAAGTAAGTAAGTAAGTCTACCAGCCACTTTGACAGGCTCCAACTATCATTTTACCTATTATATTTTAAATACTGAGTTTGCTGATAGTGAAGCTGTCTGGTGAACTTTACCAGTCTCGTTTCCTGCCCTGCATACTTTCCCAATTAACTTTAAGTAAGAACGTGGGCTTAACACATAATGTATAAATCACCAGTGACCAGTGCAAAAACCTCGAAAATGTCAACTTTTCATAACTTTTCAGACCGAGAGCAGAGGTTGTCTACAATTTCAGCAGTATGAGACTCAAGATACAGTACCACTTATTGTCCTGAGGGGAATTCAGTTTGCAAGGCCAGTACAGACAACAACCCACAACATGTTCACAGCGAGGCTACCAAGCGTTTCGCCAACAACAAAGAACAATGGACTACCGACCTCCAGAGAGGAGAGGTTAGCGAAGGCAGTGGCTCCCAGCGAGGAGAGCTTGTTGTTGGCCAGCAGCAGGGAGCGGCTCCCCGGGGGCAGGAGGTGCAGGGGAGGCAGGGAGGAGAGGCCTCGGCCCCCGCAGTCCACCACCAGGCCGTCCGAGGAGCAGAGACAGGGAGGAGGACAGGGGGAGGCGCAGGGGAGCAGTGCCGCCAGGAGGCAGAGGACACAGAGGAAGACTGGAGGAGGAGATAGAGAGAGAGAGAGAGAAACATGGTTACTTAAGTTTTCAAATCAATTCATCTCTTCAGTCTAGCAACCAATCAGGAGAGAGAGAGAAAGAGAGCTGCAAAAAGAAGAGTGAAAAGAGAGATAAACATAGTTATAAGAAATTATTACTAAACATTAAGCCAATTTGTCAGCCAGTCGGTCAGTCAATCATTTAATCAATTTGTCAGTGACACTGTCAGTCAGTCAGTCAGTCAGTCAATCTGTCAGTGAGACAGTCTGTCAATCAATCACTGTCACTTTTCCAGTGAGGCGGTCACTCAGTCAAATTTTGAGTCAGTCAATTCATTACAATCCTTTATGTACAAGCGTATATAACGCGGTGTGTTTCTTGAGAGAAGTGGAAAGAGAGCGAGGACGGAGGAGCGTCACAGGAGAAGAAATCAAAACAGAATTAGGAAGTAGAAACCAGAACTATCAGTGCTATCGCTAAGGCCTTTACAGCTGTCAGAGATGATGCCCAGCTTCATGTGGAGAGCAGATAGTGTGCCATTTTTTAAAGCGATTTCTGTCACATGTCTGCATTGTATTGATGTGTAGTCACTGTGGAGCCTCAAGCAAACAACAGACAGAAGAGAGAGAGAGAAAGAAAGAGAGAGAGAGAGAGAGAGAGGAAACAGTGGCTCAGTACTAAAAGAATACCTTCCTGCACTGGAGGCGGTTTTGATATGCCATTTAAATGCTGGAATCACACGAATCACAGGAAATTTCCATTTCCATTGCTTTGTGCCACAGAGCCGATGTTTCCATGGACGTTTAAATTTGGAGAATCCACACAGGGTCTGATTTTACCTTGTTTAGACAGCCATGAAATCAGGTTTGTCTAAACAGGGAAGAATCAGAACCAATGGGGTTTTATCTCTGTTTACACAGCTATAAGATCTCTACTACAACAAATGAAAACTCCTGTAAATTTAAGGCATATCCTGCCTGACAGAACCAAACATGGTCTGCTTTCTCATAATGATGTTAAAGGTGTGTGTGTGTGTGTGTGTGTGTGTGTGTGTGAGAGAGAGAGAGATATCTTGTCTGGCTGACATTTCCATGGCAGCACTCTATTCTGCACAGAGTCAGAAAGCCATCTCATTTTAACAAGGCTGTGTGTGTGTGTGTGCGTGTGTGTGTGTGTGTGTGTGTCCTTTTCTGTTTTTGCATGTGCTTGTGCGTCTGTCTTTGTGTGTCTTTGTATGTGTCCGTGTCCTTTTCTGTTTTTGTGTGTGTGTGTGTGTGTGTTCTTGTAACTTCAGAGCAGTTATTTTAACAATAGCAGTCTCACTGAGTGACACTCATGAGGGAAATCCCCTCTCTGTTTTACATTTTTCATATTCAATTCAATTTTCCTCCGGACTGCATTCATTTCATCATTTCCACTCATTATCTCTGTTTCTTTCTCTCTGCATCTCTCTCTCTTTTAAGCCTTTCTCTTTCATTCTATTTCAAGTCTGCCTGACTCGCTGTCTCTCTTTTTTCTTTCTCTGTTTCTAGATAATTTTGTTTTTTCGTCTCTCCGTTTTATCGTTTTCTTTCTTTTTCTCTCTGTTTGCGTCTCTGGATTCAGGCCTTTTCATTCATTCCTTTTCATGTCTATTTGTTTTTCTTTCTGTGTCTCTCTCTCTCTTTGCCTCTGTCTGTCCCCTCCCCTCTCATTCTGTCGCTCTCTCACTTTATTTGAGTCTCTCATTTTCTGTCTCGTTCGTTTTCACTTTGACTCTCAGCTCTGTTATGTATTCCCTCAGTGTCTCGTTACAGTGGCTGACTTTATTTCCGTCCAATGGCTTATCAGCACAACTCATACTTTATCTCTGTGTGTATATTTGTGTGTGTGTGTGTATGTGTGTGTGTGTGTGTGTGTGCATGTGTGTGTGTGTGTGTTAAGCACCAACAAAGCGTGATATTAAGCAAACTACTCTATCTAAGCTCCAGACACAAACACAGCAGTTTTTACTTCCATACAAGACTCTTTGCTTCACCAGCGATTTTCATCAGTTGCATCATCTGCATATTATTAGCATCTACTTCTGTGTCTGTGTGTATGTGTGTGTGAGAGTCTGTGTGTGCGTGCATGTGTGTGTGTGTGCGCGTGCCTTTCTATTATCTTTTCTCTGTCTCTCTTTTCATTCATCTGTTTCTCTCTAATTTTGCTTTCTCTCACTTTATATATCTCAACTGATTTGTCTGTCTCTCATATTCTTTCTTTCTCCCCCCCTCTCTCTTTCTCTCTCTCTCTCTCTCTCTCTCTCTCTCTCCCTCTCTCTCTCTCTCATAATCGAGACAATATTCCCTTTCACCACACATATTGGCCGTCTGGCTCTGAGTGTGATGAAACTGTGTGAAATAGGCCTTTACTGGCCCCCCAACTGGTCCACATCGCAATATGAAAAAACGCTGCAACGATGAATATCAGATGATATGTGCGATATTGCATAATGAAAGTCATTTCAGCCTTCTAAGGTAGCTTCACTTTCCTCAGGGCCGCTATATCTCATCACTGATAAGATGTGAAGTTTGTAGAGGTGCAGGGAGAGAGAGAGAGTCAAGAGGATGCCATATATCCTAGTGAGGATTATAACAAGTGTTTTTTTTCCCTTAAAAGGATAATATATACTGTCTTTAAGTGAGAATGGATATGGTCACATTAACCACTAAATAGCATTTTCACTCCTCATTTTGAATTGAATGAATAGGCAGTGAATTGACCTCATCCCTGATGTCTAGCCTGCTAAATGATGCAAGACAAGTCATGCATTCAGGATGGATGGTGCAGCCACTAGCCAAATGTGGGTTAATTTCAAATTTGTCAGTATGCATCATCTAAATAACATTAATACTCCTGAGGGTAATAATGTGTGTCTTTTTTAATAGGAAATGTGCAAATATGTAATTCTTGAGTCAAGAAATCTTTATAAGTGATCAATATTCACATTTCTAGTGGAGGAGTTATAGATATTTGCCTTTGTCTAGAAGAAAGTGTTAAGAGAGAGAAATTTACATGTTAAGAGAGTTTCACAGCCCTTTGTCTCTGAAACCTCCTAAAACCCCGCTGTATATTTCAAAAATACACGGGTGTCAACAGCTCTGAAATGGCATCTTTTCTCAGACACACTTTTCTCCTGCAAACAGCGACATGACCCCCCAGAAACAGGCCAGTGACCCATTTTGTGTCCTGCCTGACCCACAATGCACCAGAAAGTAAAGAGCTGTGGGCTCACAAGAAAGATCAGAGAGTGTGAATTCTCTCTCCTTCCTGTATCCGTTATCCTCTCTGCTCCGCCTTCCTCCATCCTATAATCCTAATCTCTGGGAAAATTAACTCCAGTTCACGAGTAGATGAAAGAGAGATGTTGAAGCATTCTAACACGTCCTGTGCTGTCTTACTTTGCAGTGGAAAGGCTTCAGAGGGCCGAACTTTCACTGCGGCAGCTCAGCGGAAATCTAGAAGGATTTTTTACTGCATGGTGGCTGTAAGGTTTCCTATAACAGGTTGCACTGTAGGAGCTTTTTGAAAAGGTACAGAGATTTCTGAGGACAATATAGCTCGGAGGTAGAAGCACTGTTATACAACCGAGAGAGAGAGAGAGAGAGAGAGAGAGAGAGAGATGGGTGGGTGAGAGGGGGGCCGGCATGAGAAAGGTAACAAGAGAAAGAGAGAATAGAAGAGAGAGAGGAAGAGTGACAGTAAGAGAAAAAAGGCAAAGTAAGAGAAGAGGAGTGGAGGGAGAGAGACAGAAAGAGAGAGCAAGAGAGAGAGAGAGAAATTGTGTATTATTTCTCTGTGTGAACCTCCCTCCCGCGCTGCCTCCCCCTCGCACAATGTCAAACTTCAAACTGCAGTCGTCCCTGTGCACCGCCCCTCTGTCTTCCACAGCACCGCCTGCAATACGGGCTTTATTTTGCACAGCCAGTCTCTCCATTCTTCTTCTCTCCTGTCTTTCTGTTCTCTGTTCTCCTCCCTTCTTCTTCTACTCCACTATTCCTTTCCCCTCTCCTCTCTTCTGCTTCTATTACATTATTCCTCTCCTCTCCTCCTCTCCTCTCCCTCGGTACTGTAGCCCATCTTCCAAAATTTATGAGTGGTTTTTAGTTGCTCTAGTGGAGGAGGTGGTCGTTGTTTTGTCTTATTTTAGCTGCTCCAAATCCTCTCTGCTGTAGCGCTCCGCACAGCCAAACCAGAAGGAAAATATTCAGCCACAGTCACAGAAGAAATATGAAGATAGGAGGCTCAGTCCAAATATCTTTAAGGGTTTCTGTGCAATTCAGTAGGATTCAGTCAGACTTCAGCCAGAATCTTATATAAGAAACACCAAATATATAAAAGTGGTGATATTGTGGGCAATTTTTGTGGCAATGAAGATGGGCAATGCTCATCAAATTATTTTTATTCAGATGTCTCCTGGCAACAAAATGTTCCTGTGTGATTGAAGGGACAATTTTGAGGCAGCTGTTTGGGCGCTGTAGCCCATCGCTGCCCCAACAACCTAGCAATCCTATTGGAAAGAATCCAAGACCAAGCAATACTAATGATCAAATGGCTTATTTTTACGTTTTGAAGATCTCAAAAACATATTAGAATTCTCAATCTTTGTCTCATATCTTTGACTTTTCCTGTTTTTTATTGTTCTTTTGAATAACACATTTTACTACAGAGGATTGGGCAGATTCCTTCTGGTACCTGGGACACCCGGGGATTTGTCTTTCTCTATCATGAGAGTAATATTTTATCAGCCTATCTTTTGTTGTTATCACATCATACCTTGATGAAGTAAATGACGGAGCCATGATTTAAATGTTCTTTCAGTTACTGCATGGTAAGCATATCTTTCTAAGCCTGCATGTTTTTCTTGCACACAGATGCTGCTTTCCTCTAGCAGTCTGGCTTTCCTTTTGCTAGCTAGGCCAGTGGCTTAGTGCACACCTGCAAACAGTGTGTGTGTGCATGTGTGTGTGTGTGTGCGAGTGTGAGTGTGAGTGTTTGAAGTTGTGAAAGGGTACAAACGAGATATTAGTAGTAAGTAACCTTTGAAATGGGATAATGAACTGTCAGTTTATGTGTGTTGTGTGGGTGTGCGTGTGTTGTGTGGGTGTGTGTGTGTGTGTGTGTGTATGTGAAGTAGTTGCCTGGTTGCCTCTTTAGTTTCTCTATCTGATCTACGAAGGCATATCACTGTACTGACACACACATGCACACACACCTTTTTCACTGAAGTGTGTTATCATGTTTATAGGTACAAATGAACTAAATTGACCTAAACTAATCTCCCATATCAGATGACCCTGCTTGTCCCAATGTGTTGGTGTTCGTCAGTGTCCCCTAGGCAACGCTGCCCGGCACTCTGGGGCCCCAGCTGTCTGTAAGTTTATATCCAGGGGCCTCTGGGTGACACTGGAACCTGCTGTGATGTCATTACGGCCACTTCTGTTACTGAGCCCAGTTGCATGTTACCGAGCGGCGAGCTGTTTTCCATGCAATAGACGGACTCGCTGCTATCTTATTACTAGGACTCCCAGCTGTCTTTCATGCGACAGACTGAATCGCCTGTATTTCTTGACTCTTTAATGTTTCAGATGCTCCTCTGTGTGACAGCCTGACCCTCTTCTATCCTGACACTGTGTTCAGTCACATCAAAGAGTACAGATTTGACTTCCATGCAAACGGCTGATACAGCATTACACACAGCATTAACACTTAGCCTTCTCTTAGATTAGATAAGAAAACTTCAATGCCCTCAGTGAGGTAATTTGTTGTACGACATAAAAACACGCAATTACAATCAACAGTCAAGATGCCCAGTCAACTGTCGTTTCAGCAATCACTCCACAGCTATCACATAAGGCAAAGTATACTAAATAAGATGAAGTGCCATTGCATAATATCAGTAACGTGTGTATATGTGATAGTTGTTATTGTTACAACTTCCCTCTGTGGACATTTTGTGATGTTTTCCACCCATCCTGGCAGCCAATTTGGCTTACTCTAATTGAGTTGGAGACACAAAATGTTTTTTGTGTAGACAATGCTTTAGTTAAGGTGATGATACAGTACTGAGAGATGCTGGTTACATAATAATGCCTTCAGCAAGGCACTGGTAAAGGGGACAGTAAGAAATTATAAGATTGAAAATAAAACAAACTTTAATTGTGTTGCACACATGGCTTTACAATAAACCATAACAGCAAGGCGAACTGAAGAAACAATCCATCAAAAATCAAATCAATACATCAATTTAGCCATCAGTTTGAGTAGCACAGAAGGATATGAGGAATAAAAGCATCATAGGAAAAATCTAATTTGTCATAACTGATGGTGAAATTTCCCATCCATATAAACACTGACTACAGTGTGTGTTTCTACAGTAACAGCATCTATGCAGTTTGTTAGATGCTGTTATGTGTCTGATCCCTACTGTAACCTGAGACCTCATTTAGTTAGCAGATGGAAAATAGCCAGCCAACGTGTGCTGTGTGTGTGTGTGTGTGTGTGTGTGTGTGTTTGAATGAATCACTCTTTCTATCTTCCTATATCTAGCTTTACATCACATTCTGTCTCCTCTCCCGCTGGGCAAATTACATGGTCATGGCTTAGTATTGCATGTAAACAAATACAACAGCTCTAAAATAGGTATGAAAGAATATACACACACATACACACACACACACACAATATCAAGGCCCCAGCAGTACCACCACATTATTTCAACATTGACAAGGTAATGCTGCGTTACCGTGGCAACCGAATACTGTAAGTGATGTTAAGAGAAGAGAGGAGGCAAAGGGAGAAGTTTGTGGTTTACATCAAATCCCGTAATTTAACCCACATTATCTCTTTCTCTCACACACTCCCTCTCTGTCTGGCTCTCGGGCAAATACACAACCGCATATAATCACATACTCACACACAGGAAGTCAGGCTTGTACATACACACGCGTCCACGCACACACACACACACACACACACACACATACGGTAGCTGCAGATAAGCAGGAACAGTGTGTAGGTTTTAGGCTGTACTCTTGCTGGCAGTCTGATGAGGAGAGAGGAAAGAGGAGAGGAGAGTAAAGGAGAGAGGAGGAAAGAGGAGAGGGGAGGAGGAGAGAGGAGAGGAGAGG
>NC_136020.1:11830652-11925652 GCF_048128805.1 Centroberyx gerrardi
TGTGCGAGTGTGTATGGCAGTGCGTGGGCAGCTTGAGGAGTATTAGCAGAGATCAGAGAGTCTCTAAGATTTGAGAAAGAGAGATAGAAAGATAGAGACAGAAAGAGTGAAATCTGACCTTTTATGTACTGTTTTGGCAATATTGTCACTGTTCCTGCCATGTCAATAAAGTAATTGCAAGAGAGAGAGACATTTAGAGACAGACGGAGAACATTTTTGATGAATTCCTAAAACGCTTTGGCAATACTGTTAATGCAACATTCATGCCAATAAAGAATATTGAATTGAACAGTGACAGAGGGAAATAGAGGCAGAGAGCGTAATTGAATTGAATACGAGAGGAAAGATGGAGAGAGAGAAGGAAAGACATATGAGATAGACAGACAGAGACAGTGGGAGGCCGAGTGGACCAGAGGGAGGTATATCTGTCTCCTTGGAGTTAGTGTGTGGGTGTATGGAGGTTCTGACAGATAGTGTTGCCCTGTTATTTAGTGTCCTCGGTGTTACACAGCGGTTGGTGGGGGCGTTTCAGCCAGACACCTCTGGTACAATAACACCAGATACTGTTCCACTCCAGCAGGAAGACAATGATCTCTCTCGTTTTTTTGGTCTCTCTTTTCAAAGCCATTCATTTTGTACAGAGAATGAAGTGTGTGTGTGTGTGTGTGTGTGTGTGTGTGTGTGCTTGTGTCATATTAGATGTGTAACAAAAGAGCGAAAGATACACACACAAAGAGAAATAGGTACAAAGAGAGAGATAGCGAGAGTGGCAGAGAGAGCAGTACAGAGAGAGAGAGAGAGAGAGACATCTCATGTTTGCCTATTAGCTGAAGAAGTGTCTGGAATCCCTCCGAGAGCAGGAACCCATCCACTCCACTGTCTAATCCACAACACACACACACACACACACCACTGTCGTATCTGTTGCTATGCCACCCGACTTCTGACGGATTTCTGTTTTGACTGAGTGTGTGTGTGGTAAAAGAGAGAGAGAGAGAGAGAGAGGGGTGGGGGGTAAGAGAGACAGGCAAACAGAGGGAGGAGCGAGGTAGGCTGAAAAAGAGAGAGAGGAAGAGGAAAGAGACGGGGAGGAAGAGGAAGAGAAAGGGGGAGTGAGAGAAGAAGAAGAAGGTGAGAGGGAAAAGGTAGAGGGAAATGAGATAGAGAGAGAAAGTGGCAGAGGAAGAGAGAGATGGGGGTAGGAAAGTGGAGAGCAGAGAAGAATGAAAGGAAAAAAAATGTACTAAGATACATAAAGTATAGGTCTCTCCCTCGTCTTTGTCTTTCTCCCCTCTCCTCTCCTCTGTGTGTCTACAGACTGCTAGCTGTGTAAATACATACAGTAATACAGCATTTCACTGGAGGACTTGGCACGTGGCCACAGCATGCTCTATGCCCTCATCCTGTGTGTGTGTGTGTGTGTGTGTGTGTGTTCGAGCACGCTGGGCATGCTAACAGTAGCAGCTGTCAAAACAGACACAGTGTTCTTTCTTTTATGCTTAGTTAGGAATAGAATATAATAGAACAGAGTTCAGCTGAGTTGAGTAGAAACAGAGTTCTCTCCAGGTTACAAAGTATTGTAAAAGATAGGATAATGGAACTGCTATAATTCTGCTATGTAACTATGGATTTTTAAGGAAGCTGACACAGAAGCACTGTTTCCTCTCGTCTTCTCTCATCTTTTCTCATCTCATGTCATCTTCTCTCATCTGTTCTCAGTTTTCATTCTCACCTCACTTTTATTTCCTCTCATCTCTTTTTGTGTAGCAACAGATTAGCCGCTGCAGCCTGATAAAGCTCTGCTGGCAACTGCTGCTTGCTTTTCTCATGCCATTTACTCTCATCTCCTTTTTCTCCACATCATCTCATTTCATTGCAAATGTATTGTCATTTTTTCTCCTCTCCTCTCCTCTCCTCTCCTCTCCTCTCCCCTCAGTGCCTCTGTGCTCGACTCACCGGGTCTGGCAGGGTGGTGGGTGGTGGGTGGGGGCAGGCTGATGCCCCCGGGGGGGTGGGTGTGGGGGGGCATGACACAGCGCTCTGCGGCCTTCCTCTGTCAGAGGGGCGGGGCTACGGTGGCGTCAGGCCGCCATGCCTGCAGCCTCCACTAGGGCGGTGACCGAGAGGGCCGAGCTACAGCGAAACACCTGAGGAGAGAAGGAGAAAAGAAGAGTGAGACACGCTGACGAGATAGATAGATAGATAGACAGATAGATAGATAGATAGATAGAGAGTGTAAAGTGTAAGTGAGAGTGAAAAAACAGAGCGAAAGGAAGCAATTCGCTATTCGTTATATGCATATTCACACATCTGCAAATCCTCATTTTGAGACTATTTCACACCAATTTGTTATCGTGTACGCCTGCACACACTCATTCACACACATACAAAAAGGTATACGCAAACAGCAATGACGACTAGAGCAGCAGGACTCTGTGTGTGTGTGTCATGCACATGTTTGTGCATGCTCCTTGCCCACATTAAAATATGTTTCTGTCTCTGCTTATGTGCATGCGTGTGCTTGCATCTACTCTTGCTTGTTTGTGTGTGTGTGCGTGTGTGTGTGTGTGTGTGCGTGTGTGTGTGTGTGTGCATGTGCATAGAGATCAGAAATAGCCCCCTGGTATTTCATAGGCATAAATAATAGATGTGTGTGTCTTTGGCAGTTTACACAATCAGTTTGCCTTTCCCACAGACAGACCCCCTACTGCTACTGTCTGGCAGAGAGACTGAGACAGACAGAGAGAGAGACAAGGAGAGACAGAGTGAGAGGGAGAGAGACAGAGAGAGAGAGAGAAGGGGGAGGGAGAGAAAGACAAAGAGAGGCAAAATTGGAGAAGGCAGAGACAAATTAGGGAGAGAATGAAGAACAGAGAATGAAGAGGAAGAGAAAGAGATAGACAGAAGAAGGAACGAGGGGAGACACTAACTGTCTGTGTGTGTGCGTGTGTGTGTGTGTGTGTCTGGTAAAACATCTATTATCCTTTATTAAATCAATCCACCACCGATTAAGTTTCATCTCTTTTATTGAAAGCACAGGGCTCACAACTTAGAAGATTCTTCATTATCGATCATTACCGAAGATTAAATCCAGGGTTTCCAAAATCCCAATAGCAGAAACAGTCTAACCTTGCTTAGCGGTTACCGCAAAAATGCCCTTGAGCAAGGCACTCAACGCCTCATTTCCTCCAAAGTGCAATTGTGTGCTTTCTATGAATGCAAAGCAGGGTGGTGCTGCAAAAAAAAAGCATGCAAGCCCAGGATCACTTTGCTGGGTAAATTAAGGTAAAACAAGACAACAATGAACATGTCGTCCCCCGTGAATCATGTGCCCCCCAATGGCCAATCAGTAACAAGTATGTCACCTTGTTTTGACCTGTAATTGCCACACACTCCTTGGGCCAATCAGTGTAATTTTGAAAGTACTGGAGTGCTGCAGTGAGATGCATCATTTCCCCAAGTTTCATCAAAATCCAATCAGCGGCGTCTGAGATATAATCAGATTAGACTGTTGTTCTGTGGCTAGCTGTTGTATAATGATGTTTGTTGGGAATACTCATTTCCTACACTGCTCATTTCGCCATCAAGTTGAATGGAGGTGTGTGTGTGTGTGTCTGTGTGTGTGCACGCGTTGTGCATGCATGTGTACTGATTATGTACAGTTTATTTGCAGCTGAACCTCTCTTACATAGCAGGAGGAGGAAGATGAGCGATAAGGAGGAAAACATGATGGATGGATACAGATGGAGATACAGACAGGCAGGTAGATAGATGGTCAACTTTATATGCATCTAGTCATGCAGACAGACAGGCAGACAGACAGGCAGCAAGACGGAGAGACAGACGGAGAGACGCCGCTCACTTTCTAAAGTAACACTCAGTGATCTGTCCAGAGTGTCAGCAAGTTATTTACCACCGGTAATATATGAGGCAGTGGAAACTAGAGGAGAGGAGAGGTGGAAGGGAGAAGGGGAGGAGGTGAGATAGGAGATAGGAGAGAAGGTGAGGAAAGGAGATGCAGAGAAAGAGAGAGTAAAGAGAGTAGAAAATGAGTGAAAATGTATAGGTGAGGCAGAAAATGCCAGAAGGGGAGTGGAGGTAAAGATACAGCATGTGCAGTGGGTAAACAGGGAGAACATTAAAATTCTCCTCCACCACCACCCTTTGTGTGTGTGTGTGTGTGTGTGTGTGTGTGTATTTAGGTGTGTGCAAGTGCATTGTGTGCGTGCATGCGATTAGTGTGCGTATGTTTGTGTATGGGCGCCCTAGTGGTGCTATTTGTGTTATCATTATTGCTATTAGTTCCTGCCAGACACTGAACAAAATACAAGACAGCTAATCTCTCTCTCTCTCTCTCTCTCTCTCTCTCTCTCTCTCTCTCTCTCTCTCTCTCTCTCTCTCTCTCTCTCAGGCCTCACTCCCCTCCTCTCTCTTTATCCTCCCTCTCAATATATAATATATTCCCTCTTTCTACATTTTATGTCTCCTTTTTATGCTCCCTTTCTGTCATTCTTTCTCTGTCGTACCTCTCTCTCTCTCTTCCAGTCTCTCTCTCTCTCTCTCACTCTCTCTCTCTCTCTCTCCTACTCCCCCTCCTCCTTCCCTTCTCCGTGTCTCTCTCTCCTTGACAAAGGAACAGAGGCATGTACCAAGGATATTCTGCAGATGGATTTCCTGCATGTGATTAAAGTCAGATTAGCCAGGCTCTACAGGGAAATTTTAGTTGTTTTTCAAGGAGCGCATGAGCTTGATTTTGAAAAATTCAGGAGCACAGAAGAGAAATGGAAGGAACTTAATGAATTTAGGAAAATCCCCACCCCTGCTTTGAATTTCAAGTCTTACATGGTCTCCTTTTTCAGTTTGCTGGGTAGAATGGATTGCACTGGTGGCACTATAGGACTGTTTATTGTTTAAGAAATAAAAGCATAACTTATTGATGCTATAGGCTGGTGAGCTGTACTGATATTAACTGTTGTATTGTGAGGTGTAGTGGAAGGCCACCTCTGACATATTAGTGTCAGCCCATCAATTCCCATCACTGTTACATAGGCGTTGTGTGTGTGGGTAGGTGTGTGTGGGTGGGGGTGTGTGTGTGGGTGTGTGGTACGTCTGTCTGTCAGTCTATTCTCAGAAAGCTTTTAATACCAATTTGACCCGCACACAGGGACAGCCAAAATACACACACGTACACACATACACACACGTACTCACACTCTCAGAGAGGTGTAAACATACATGCACACACACACACAGATGGACACACGGACATACACACACACACACACACACCCACACACGGATGTAAATACTTGGGTGTCAAAGTGGCCTGCACGCTGGGGAATCAAGTAACAGCTCCCCTCCTACTCTCGTCTCTCCTGCTCCTCCTCCATGTCGCCTCTTCTCTCTTCTCCTCTTTCCATCCTCCTTTTTCATTCTGTTCATTCCTCCAACCGCTCTCCTGTCTACACTTACTCTGCACATGCAAGACTGTGTGTGTGTGTGTGTGTATGTGCACGTGTATGTGTGTGTATTGTTGCCCGATTTGCCCAATTTAGCCTGTTGTTCAAGATATTTCATCTTTTTATGACAGGCCTGCTTTGCTTTACTAATAGTTTTTAATCAATATGGCTGCAATTCTAATCAAATTGAAATCCAACTGCACACTTCAAACTATCTGTGTGTGAAGGCAGGCGTGTGTGACTGTATGTAGGTGTGTGTGTGTGTGGTCCCTGTATGAGTGACATCACAGCTGTAAACATATAGCCCCCATCACTCACCCTCAGCTCTACCCTTCACTCTCTTTTGACACACACATACACACACACACACACCACACACACACTAGCATTTGGTTGTTAGCTGGTGTTACTTTCAAGCCCTCTTAAAGGAGTTTATCAGTGTCAAGTTATTAGAAAAAAAAAACCTTAAGAAGAATTGTACCACAATATACAAGGGAACAGAGATCTAGAGTCATATAGTCAAAGGGGTTGAGAGCATACCTGCTATTGTGTGTGTGTGTGTGTGTGTGCGTGTGTGTGTGTGTGTATGTGACAAAGCAGGTTGCTAACAAAGGCAGAGAGAGGCAGCCAAGCTCCCTGCATCAATTATTAAGCGCTTTCTTACACAGGAGAGGAGCGAGATTGGGGCAAGGCAGCACACATACATATACACACACAAATACAGATTCTCACATACACACACATGTACACACACAGGCATGTAAGCACGTGCCCATAATGTGACAAACACCGCCATGTACGTGCTGACAGGTACACGTGCAAAAATATGTACAGACATATAGTAACACATGCATACATGTAGACACACACACACACACACACACACACACATACTGTAAGAATGTGCACATGGCCATATACACTCACATTCCCATACAAACACACACATAGCTTGTATGGCATAACAGGCCACATGCCAGTCATATGCTGGTGTGACGGCCTAATACACTGGAAGGAGATCATTTGATTTAGCTATTGTTATTGTTTTTAAATAAACCTGATATTTTAAGCTAAGACCAATTGAATTTAGCAGTCACTGAGACCAAAACATGACCGAATCAAAATAGATTTGAGTCCAAGACCATTCTAATCTGGCCAGGAGTCCTACAGCCCCGGATACATGGGCAACATGCTCAAGTGATAGAGATGGGCAATACTGCCTTCAGTAGGGACGGGAATTTGCCATGTATGGCTGGTATTTCATTGTTTACTACATTATTATTCACTTTTATAGTTTATAGTTTTATTGTTTGTAAAACACTGTTTTGAAAAGCAATATAAGCACATACAATTTATGATTATTATAATTACTAATAGTAGTAGTAGTAGTATAGTCCTCGTAGTAGAATTGTTAAATCGGTGTGGACAAACTAAGGAACAAGTGAAGTACTCTTGGTGTAACAAAATGGAATTTTACATTTTTCGCATTTAGCTTACAGTGAGTGCTACAGTAAAATAGGCTTAAGTTCTTTAATCACCAACACTACAAGTATCCAATGGAAAGGACTGCAATAGTCATATGTGTGCGCCTTTACCAAGGTGATTTTACAAGAGTCAAAAAACAAGCTCATGTGAGAAAATTGCTGACAAAGAAGTTGGTTTTAGTCCAAAAACACAAATGTCAGATAGAAGAGGTACCGGTATATCACATAGGTTGATTGGCTATACTATGTGTAGAAATAATATCACCCTGACTAATCACACTTATAATTGATTATCTTTGTTGTAAATTATCCAATGGGTAAGTTTCAGACAAGCTGTTGGATTGGAGTCACTAACCAGACTTTACTGGTTGCCATGCCAACTATTGTGCTAACCAGGGAGCTAGTTAGTGATCTCTGTTGTGTTCTCCTGGATTTTATTCTAATGCATAAACTTTACTTTGACAAAAATGTTCTGGCAGTATCCATTCATTGGTAGCCATTGTATAAATGTATAATACCCTTGAGGACATTGAGCTAAACTATGCCTCGTAGGCCTACCAACCGAGTATTATTGCTACAATAAATATTCACATCAAAGCTATAACAGACCACTCTGGCTTCCTTGAAGCTAACTTAGTTAGTTTATGAAGAGTTGCCTACCTGTATCAAAACAAATTTTGATTTTTTTTCAAACCCATTAGGAAAAAGGGGCAAACTTATCAGTGGGGCAGTAAATGTTGGCCCATTGTATATGGAGGTAAAACAGAAGGCTAGCTTGTTAGCCACATCTGTTAGTCAGGCTAGCACAGATTCCCACTGATGTTACATCTGGTATATTAGTGTTGGCCATGCTACCAAAGATCCCCATTGACGTTACATCTGGTATATTAGCCTTAGCTAAGCTAGCACAGATCTCCATTGATTATGCATCAAGAGGCTTAAGACAAGACAATACTTGATCTCCCAAATTCAAGACCACAAGGCTTTATTTTCTTTTACAATCAAATCATGTAGGATATTGTAGGAAAAAAACCCAATGTATTTTGAAATCCACTGGATGTGACATTGATATCAGCTCCCAATATCCTTATCAGAAATTCAAAATAACGTATATAGCATCAACGTAAGCATCATTTATCTGCCCTACAGGACACATTACGTTATTTTCATGTTATAAAGGGTCTCTACAGCATATATTTCTTTGAAGGTATTTTTCACTTGCGTCCATTTAGATGCCTTAATGCTGTCTGTGTTTGTGTACTACTTTATTATTGTAGCTCTAAAATAAAACAAGGAATACTCATACATGCATACTTGTGTATGAATAAACTATACAGCAGCTACTGATGCACTCACCTTCTCCCAATACCCATCTCTGCAAGCTTTGCCCCCAAACCACAACCAAAAATTCCTGTGAATGCGCATGTTGTGTATTTTGTGTATTCAGGAAACAGGTTAAAGCTGATGTTTCCAATGTCCACCTTTTCCCAGCTGGCACCTTTGGCCAATAAATCACCCCAAACAGTCAAAAATTCCTCTCACATGTCTAATGCACTTGTTTGTGTGTGAAGCAGGTAAAGCTGTGTCTACTTCTGTCCCCAGTCTACTTTCTCTTATCTGTGTCATAATACATCTTTTATTTCAGCTGTAAAATAAGATGAGGAATAGTTGTGTAGAAATGAAGCGTGTGTGTGTGTGTGTGTTTGAGTGAGGGAAAGAGAGCTAACAACACAAACACACTTACCTTTTCACCAAATACCTTAGAGAGCACCAGCCTTATAGCTTTCTGCCTTCAGCCATCCCCCCCCCAAAAAAACACATCCAAAATAAAAAGCAAAGCTCAAAAATCTCTCACGGGAAAAACCATCGAAGAAAAACTGACACCCCTTCAGTTAAAAAAAATCCATACATTCAAGATCCGGGTAAAAAAAAAAAGAATAATGTAAGAATAATCCTTCTTTCTGTATAGAGACAATCCTTCCAGCTTCCCTCCAACCCACCAATGAAATGTGGAGAAGGAGGGATTGTGTAGAAAAACGAGGGATTGTAGCAAAAAAAAACGAGGTGAAGAGAGGCTTAGAGACACAAGAGGAGGGAAGAGAGGATAAGGTCCTTAGAAAAGAGAGAGAGAGGGAGAGAGGGATGGGGATATTTAATCCTTTTCTTCGAGGTGGGCTAGCATTCTCATCTATTCCCTGTATGAATGATACGTCCAGCGCTGTCCTGGTCGCTGGCTTGCGCGCTGCCGTGTGCGTGTGTGTTTGTGTCTGAGAGGTGTGAGTGTGTGTGAAAAAGAGAGACAGAGAGAGAGCGAGTGTGTGTGTGTGTGAGAGAGAGAGAGAGAGAGAGAGACAGCGGCGTTAGGTTGCTGGCGTCACGCGCTAGCCCTTCTGTGTGTCGCTATGTTTGTGATTCCTGCACTCAGCACGCGCCAGCAAGTAGAGGAGAGAGAGAGAGAGAGAGAGAGGCTGTCAGTGTGTGTGTGTGTGTGTGTGTGTGTGTGTATCCGCGCATATACTCTTGAGGGCTGTCTTTCCGGTGTGTCTGTGTGTGTTTGTGCCCCCCTCCTCTCCCCTCTTTTCCGTATGTGTGTTCAGTCGCGCATGTGGCAGGAGAATATGTGTGTTTGTGTGTGTGTGTGTGTGTGTGTGTGTGTGAGTGAGTGAGTGAGAGAGAGAGAGAGAGAGAGAGTCTTGTCAAATATAGTAACATTAGTGTATGCTGCCTCTGTCTGCCTGCAGCTCTCCCACTGTGAGAGAGAAAGGAGGGAGGTGGAAGAGAGAGAGTGATAATAGAAAGAGTGAAAGGAGAGAGAGAGATTGAGAGAAGAAGAGGTAGGAGAGAGAGAGAGGGAGGAGAGAGCAAAGATAGAGTGAGAAAGACCCAGAGAGAGAGAGAGAGAGTGGGAGGTGGAGAGAGAAATAAAGGAGAGGGTGGTTGAAAAAAGATAAAGGTAGGAGGGAGAAATACAGAGAGAGAGAGAGAGAAGGAGGCAGAGGAGGGTGAGAGAGGACGAGGAGGGATGGAGGGAGAGGGAAGGGGGAGAGACAAAGAGAGAGAGATGAGTGAAAGAGAGATAGCTGCGGAGGGAGGGAGGGAGGGAGTGGAGGGAGGGATCAGCTGATTCCACTGAAGATGAGAATCTCCCTCTGCCACATGGGCTTTTCTCCTCCCTCGCTTTTTTCTTTTTTCTCTTTCTTTTTTTTTTCTCCTCACGTCTCCCTCGCTCGGCTTTCATTTTCATTCTATTCCCTGTGGCGGCTCTCGTAACGGCTGGCTTTGTGTGTGTGTGTGTGTCTGTGTATGCACGCCTTTGTACATGTGTATGAGTTGGTGTGTGCGTATAGTATGTCTGTGTGTGTGCGTGTGTGTGTGTGTGTTTTATGGTATGTGAGTTTATGTGAGCATGTATTTGTGCGTGTGTGTGTGTGTGCTAAATCTTTAGTAGCAAAGGCCATTGTGAGAGAGCAGAAATGTTTGCTTTGGAAGAAAGTAGGGAAGAAATGAAAGACAGGAAAGCAAAGGAGAGAGAGAGAGAAAGAGAGAGGGAGAAAGGAAGAGTAAAGGGGGGTGAGAGAGAAGAGGAAGATGGGGAGGAAGATGATGTGTGGGGGGGGTTGGGAATGGTGTGTTTGTTTGCACACAGCATATAATTACTTGGCCACTTCCCATATATGGACTGAATCATAGTCCACACACACACACACACACACACACACACATTGTGCTGTTAATGAGTATGTGAATCATTTGGCGCGGTTGGCGGTACCTAAATGAGAGCCTAGTTGTTTCCATAAGGGATCGAACCAAATTTCCCTATTTCACCAGCCCAGCGGCTCTTTCCTCTTTCTTAGGGCACCTGAATTATCAAGAGAAATACTCATGACCCGAGTGTTTTTGCAGGCTATTTATTCTGTTTCCTTATAGTGTTTAGCCTTCTTATAGTGTCTACAGCCTATAGCGTTTTAGTCAGCCTGCCTCACTTTTACTGCCAACACAGGCAACAAGATGCCGTAGTTGTTAAAGAGGCCGTCCATCAATCAGACTGCTGAAGTGTCCTTGAGCAAGACACTGAACCCAGAGCTGCTGTTTTGTAACTGACCCTGACCTCTGACCTCTGTGGAACAAGGGAAAAGAGAATACCCATTTGGAAATCAATGGAGTGTCACCTTAACCCTTCAGCCTCTGTATTTATAGTCCATTTACTAGCCCGCAGCACGTATATATACTAACCTAAATTTATACACACATCACTCTCTCTGTCGCCAGCTCCAGGGCTTTGCACAGGCCCATTAAAACACTAGTATGGTTGGCTGCCGAACACACACACACACACACACACACATACAGACAGACGCACGCAAATGCAACATGAACAAAAGTCCTTTGGTTTCCTGTCCAACTGTGGGCACTGTGCTGGCTTCATCGGTCTTGACTGTACTGCCTGGCAAACAAAGCTCCATTTTAGCTGCCAATGTCTCCTGCCAGTTCTGGCTTTATAGGACAAACTCTTCAATGGCAGAATACGAGTTATGAAAGATGATTGGCTGCAATGACTGGGACAGCAGGGGAGGTGCGACGCGCCTCGCCAAGGCCACATAAAAGTTTTATTTTGTTGTCTATCATTGTTGAAGGGCGTTTCGGAGCAGAGGTTTATTTTTTTTGTCCTGGATGACAGAAGCAGTAGTGTGTATTGCGTGTGCGTTTGTTTATTGATTTTCTGTTTTCCCTAAGGGGCAATTAGTCTTCTGGCCTGCCCGCCCTCCGCAGAGCAGGGGGCAGAGAGCGGGGTCAGACACAGAGCAACTGGTAGGTTTCAGTGCCAGGCTCAAGGACACTTGGGGATCAAACCTGCGATTTTCTGGTTACGGGACACACTCTCTAAATGCTAGGTCATCCTACTGTGCCAGTGAAGTCCCAGCGTTTGGGAATGATGAATCCTGAATTTCAGCCGTAATGTAACTTCATAATTTGCTCTATAAAACCAGAATTTCATTTGGTTTTACAGCAGAGTTAGCTATTTAATTTACATTTACAGCGTTGTTTTGATTCATGATTGCATAACTGTTATATTTTACATCAAAGAAACCAAATAATACACAAGAAATAAACATAATAAATGGCAATAGGTAAAAATATAAAAATAGGAAAACAAGCAATATGAAAAAATATAATCTATACAATAAAATGATAGATAAAGCAAATCTGTACTTGGTAAAAAGAAAAATGAGTTCAAAAAGCAAGTTTCTAAAAGTTTGATTCTGAAAGCAATAATGATTTGACTAGCCCAATCTGCTCAGTCAGGTCCTTGTAAAATCCAGGTGCCCTGATTGAGAGGGAAGAGGTTTTTAACACCAGATAAGACCGTGGGGTGAGCTTGATTCATTCGATCTTCCAAGTGATGTGTCCACTTTTTAGGGTTGTTTATATGTCTGGCAAAGAGGGTTTCTGGCATCGGGATCCATTGTTAGTGCCAGCACCTCCTGCCAAGGCGACTTTTATGGGCAGTTCTATTCCATCAATGATGCAGGAAATACGTGTTATGAAAAATGATTACTGGCAGTGGTTTGGAACAAGAAAGTTTATTTTTTTACCTTTTCTCCCCGGCTATTATGTCTTCACCCAGCACATCTCTATCATATATAATCGTTCCAGGGCGGAAGGAATATTTTTTTATGGATTATCTACGAGTCGTGGCTTTAAACCTTGCACTCCTCGCTGTTGGTTGCTCGCAGTGTTGGAATTTAAACCTATTCTGTCACACCTATTGTAAGTTGCTCTGTGTGCTTGTGGGTGGGTGGGCGCACATTTTTCCTTTTTGTTCTCATTTTCTTCTTCTCTCTTTCATCCATTTTTCTCTTCATCCACCTTGTTGTTCTCTCCTCTTTCTCTCTCTCATTCCTCCACCATCTCTCTCTCTCATCTATCTTCTCTCTCTTCTACCAATTCTTTCTCTCCTTCTGTCTTTCTCTTCCCTCATCTCTCTCTCTCTCTCTCTCTCTCTCTCCCTCTCTCTCTCTCTCTGTAATTTACTGTGCTATTGGGTGAGTGTCACTGAAGATGAATTGGCTCTAGTCTTTGTATTAACACCAGGTCTGGCCAGCCAAGTTTAGCGCTACAACCACTAGTTCCTGCATAGAGCAAGCTTCAAGGCACTATCCATCTTCACACACAACACACACACACATACACACACACGTGGATCACACACAGAGGTTGTATATCCCCCTGGTTCCATCCCAGCAGTCACTGGTGTCTCTGTTCCCATTCATCAGCGCTTTCTATCATCGGTGAATCAGCCTCATATTGACCAGACAGTTTTATGGCCCTTTGGTCAATGTGGTCAATGAGGTTTGCTCCATAGAAATCCGTCATCTTTTAATTCACGTCTTGAAGCACATTTTTCCAGAGAGGCTTTTATTTAATAACCAATTTTAATTCTCATTGCCTTTGCCTGTTTTATTCTTCTGTAATATACTGTATGTCTGTCATTTTTATTGTTTTTCTCCCTGGCTTTACTGTACAGTCATTTTGTGGTTTTAAAGCACCGTTTTGAAAAGCAGCGTATTAATAAAGCGGATTAAAATTTATTACAGAATTGGAATAAATAGAACAGTTTCTAGTCTATCATATTAAGTCACTTCTCTAAACCTGGCAAGGTAGTATGCATCTACAGCACAATTTTTCAAGCGATTTAAGTCGACTGATTTAAAATGTCACTCCACTGATCAACAATAGAAGGGACAGGAAGGACAATTCTTAGTATTTTTCCTGCAGTATATTTCCATTTCAGTGCACCTAAGATGGCTGCCATAGACTATGAGCAGAGTTGAACGGCCTTGGCACAGTGAAACATCGTCCATCAGCAGCCAGTCATGAAGTTGTTTGGCTATACATTACATCCCAGGTTTCACTTTACCTGCTGCATATTCTGAGGCCTCATAAGCGCATCTTAACTGTATTTTAAGCATATGCAATTCATACATTATAATCAGCAGTATAATGAGAAGTATAATGATTATAATACATTCATGGTATCAGGTGTTTCAAAAGTAATTGTACATTTTTCTTTAATACATTTTTTTAATTAATACTCACTGTATTATTAGATAATTTCCCTGTTACCAGGTACACCAATTATTTACGTACTATTGAATGTTGAATTAATTTTGTTGAAATGACTAAAATTATTCAGCTTTGTTTTTCATTATTATTATTATTATTATTACTATTATTATTAGTGTTTCGAGCATGCAGTGCAGAAACACTATTGTATTTGTTACGATTATTATTTTTCTCTGGTAAAAGTATCTGGAGCTCAGAAACTGTAAGACCCACAGCAACCAAAATTGGCAGATACGTTTGAATGGTCAGCCGCTACTCAGGTAGAAAAAATTACACCAATCGGCCAGATGGTGGCGCTGTAAGAAAAACTTTACGTTTTGGCCTATAACCGAATTCCAAACTCTGAACCGAATTCCAAACCCTTCCCTATTTTTCCTGAATAAAAGATATCAGCAATGATATCTTCAAAATAATGTGCTGCCTGTATAGTTTTGTTTCTGTAGAGAATTATGTATTTGTGTATTTTGTATGCGTAACTCCATCAGTTGTTTGTGTGGTTTTGCTATTTATATGCTGTTAAAAATAGAACCTTCACCTCTCTCTGATGTTGACCACAGTTGCCTCATTTCCTTGTTTGTTTTTTAAAATGTGGCTGTAGGTGAACTAGTGAATGTAGTCTCTCACCCTCATTAAAACACACCTGTTACCATGTCCTGACCCAAGGGAGCCATGGGCGTGGCCCATCTTGGGTCCTGACCTATAGTTTGAGAAACTCAATGTGTGCAGCCAGCCGTCTGTTGTATTTCTCTGTAACACGCTATCTGTCACTACCGAATAAATGAAGTGGTACAGTTGGCGGATTACCAAGTCTTTTAGGTGCACACACACACACACACACACACACGCACACACACATACACACACACTCACACTCATACAAAGTTTATCCCCTCAGAGAGTCTCATTAATTTGGCCAAGTTGATTTGCTCTGGAAGGCCCTGAATTCATCACAGCCAGCCAGATGGTAGAGAGGGATTTCCTAGAGGAGGGAGAGAGAGAATTGGGGGGGGGGGGGGCTGAGATAGAGGGACAGGAGAAAACAGAGGGAGAGAGTGAAAACAAGAGGGAGGTAGGAAGCAAAGAAAGGCAGAGAAGGGGTGAGACAGGAAGAGATAAAGAGAGACCAACAGGTTCACAGAGAGCAAAAAGAGAAAGAGAGGGCGAGAGTGTTAGACAACGACAAAATAAAGTTGTTGAAAAGACGAAGACGAAGAAGAGGGATAGGAGAAAGAGAGATAAAAGTGGTGGGCGAGCACCATCTGTCTTCTGACAGAGAGCTGGAGAAACAGAAGAAGTAGAGGGAGGAGAGAGGGAAAGAAAAAGTAGAAGGGTGTAAAAAGAGAGATGGACAGATGGAGAAGAGAGAAAGAAAGGAGGATGAAGGAGAGGAGAGAGAGAGAGAGAGCTATTACAGGTAGATTTATTGTTTGATGGTCTTCCACCTTAAATTTCAGATACTTAAATTCTACAATTCATAAAATTGGATTAGTGAGGCAATGAAAAGGGCGCAATCACACACACACACACACACACACACACACAGAGAGAGAGTACCATGTTTCTCTCTCTTCACATTATAAAAGATTTAGTAGGTAATTGAGTTTCACACCAAATTCGTGTCAAAAATGTTGCCATTTTAATTCTGTTTTCATGTGTGACAAAATAGCCCCGTTATGAGCATGAACTGCCATGTAAACTAACATTAAGAACAGAAAAAAGCATTGCAGTTTGCATTCACTCAACTCACACACACACACACACACACTCACACAGGAGCATGTTTCTCCCTGTCTCTCCCCCTATGAATGATTTAGTGAGCGTGCCTCCAACAGGCCTGCTCCAGGCTCTGAAACTAGGTTAACTTAAGGTAGGGTCTGCTGACTTAGAGGGTCCACACACACACTTCACATTACCAACCACGTTTATTTCCAATTAAAGAAATAGGCCACCCATTTTACATCGTCTCACGACTGTTCTCTCACCTTCAAAACAGCTGAACGTCCATCATCTACTGGATCACAGGTCCAGCTTGAGAGTAAGAAATCCAATGACCAGTGTGATGCAATATATATAAACAGAGAGGCAGACAGAGTAGAGTCTACTTGGTGCCGATGCCTTGGATTCTATGTTGCTATTGAGTGTTTTTTATTTTTATTTTATAATTTAGTATTTGTTGGTTGCTGCACAGGGAACACAGTACCTGCTTGTCAAATTACTAAACACGAATTAGGATTCAGGTGCACCCTGATTCAAATGTTTGTGTGTGTGTGTGTGTGTGTGTGTGTGTGTGTGTGTTTGTTTGTGTGTCTGTGTCTGTGTCTGTGTCTGTGTCCAGAGTGTATAATTCAAAGCTAATTAGTCCAGGCCAACATGCCCCACCATCTCCACTGTTTTAATTATAAAAATATCATGTGGCTTTGCACGTGTGTTTGTGTGTGTCTGTCTCTGTCGACATCTGTGACGTTCAAAAGTTGTTGTGTGTGTGTGTGTATAAGAGAGTGAGAGACAGTGACAGAGAGAGAGACAGAGATAAAGAGAGAGAGAGAGAGAGAGAGAGGGAGGTGGGAGACAGAGGAGGAGAAGAGAGAGAGAGAGAAAGAGGATGGAGAGGAGGAGGAGGACGAGGGAGGGAGGTTGAGTCATCATCCTTTCGACCAATCCCAGCCCTCTGCCTGTTGCTTTGGTAACGTGATGTCAGTGCAGCCTCTGGCGACTCCTCTGAGGTTAGTCAGCTTCAGCACAGAGGTGTGTGTGTGTGTGTGTGTGTGTGTGTTCTTGTATCTTTACCTTTGTGAGGGCCAAATGTCTTCAAACTTGTTGCAGAAAAAGAGGAAAACTTCACATTGTCAGTCTTCAGTTTGATAAGTGTAATTTCAGGGTTAATTATTTACTGGTTAATGATAATTTAATGAATGAACGTAAATAGGATGTCCTAACATACAGTGACACAAAATGTGTGTGTGCGCACGTGTGTGTTTCTGTGTGTGTGTGTGCGTTCATTTGTGTCTGCATGTGTACATTCCTGTGTGAGTGTGGGTCTGTGTTTCTGTGCACATGTGCATACGAGGAGTGAGTGTTTGTGAATGGTTTTGTGAGTGTGTGGTTGCGTGTGTGTTTGTGCGAATGTGTCTGCATTTGTACCTGTGTGTGCGCACGTGTGTGTGGGCGTGTGTGGGCGTGTGTTCACGCACATTCAGACTTCAAGGCTTTCTATTCAAGCTGAACATTATAATCAAGTGTTTCTGAACTTTGTTTCTCTCAGGAGTCGACCAGAATTTGCCAAAACTCCTCTTACTGGCTGGAACTGTATTTGTTGCCTGGCAACGTCAGTTTACTGAACTCTCCATCAGGAGGCGATGGGCTCTACTGGGGCCTGGGTGAACATAGCACTGCTGCTGTGGGGAAAACACACAGGCCTAACTGTAATTTTGGTGTTGTTCTTATTTGAGTTGAAAGGTTGCATGTTTCTGTCTGTCCTGAGTGAGTTTCATGTCCCTCAGGCTTTAGGAACTTAAAACTCCATTGCATCATTTCAAAAATACATGGGATGACATTTACATTTAGGCCGACATTTTAGGCAATTAGCAGACACCCCTATTTAAAGTGACTTACAATGAGTGCAACAGTAGAATACGCTTCAATCCCTGGATCACCAGTAAGTACTTTATTAAATAGATTGGCCGATACAAGTACCAATCCGAGTCCCACTCAATTAGCATCCATTAATGTCCCCTAGAATTGCTATTATTACAGGAACAAGTGCTTCATTTGATGAAATTATGAAACATTACTTAATCATTTTTTTTCCAAAAGTGACAGTGACAAATGCTTTTATTTTGAAGGAAGCATCGCCTCAATTCCTGTATTGTTCGAACTGTCTCTGGCCGGCCTGAAGGAGCTGCTGCGCCTCTCCTCCACTCTCCACACTGCCAGACACTTTAGTGTGACACAGCTGGCACTCTGCCACACTGCAGACACTTTTCCTCCCACCCAAAAAGTGTTTTATTGCACCAAAGCGCAGCTCATTAAAGTATAGTATTGGGACAGCTTCGTTTGGCGATTCTTGGGAGCTGGATCGGCACCAGTTCCGATATTACAGATACTGTAAGAGCAACTCTAGTTATCCACAGCCAACAGCAGGGAATGCAAGAATCAGAAGAACAGTGTCAGTGACAGTACAGTGAGCTAAACATCTTTGTGTTCCTGTAATATTCATTTATCAACAACAAAGCAATTAAATAATACACTTATGATATCATTATCTGCATCTGAGCAATTTTATTTTCCTTACCTAGAGCGTTATTATTTTTTTTTTTTGGTTTTGTACCATTTTTTTCCATGTTGAGCTTTAATGCTATTTGTGTCATCTTGATTTTGTTCTCTTTCTATTTCAACACTCGTATTTGCCATTTTAAAAGCCTTATGGGATTTCTTTGTCTCACCTGCACAATTTGTATTTCTTTCCTTGTCTCTTTTTCCAGTTAATTATTAATAGCAATCATTTGTGCAAATAAGCTAAACCTAAACCCCCAAAAATAGCAGAGCAAGGAACAGGAATAATAAAAAGTGAAGCAAGATGTAGATTAAGATGGATGACGTATTGATGACAGATGCAGAGACCTTTGAAAACATTGATGGTAAGATTAAGATTTGAACAGTGGAGAGATTTGGTTTTCACGGGGTCAAACAGTCAAGTATTAAAGAGGGGAGAGAGAGAGAGAGAGATGAGGGGGAAATGGTGAGAATAAGATAGACAAAGAATAAAGACTGGGACAGACTAGGGTAGTTCAGAGAAAATGCTTGCCATGTGGTCAGGAGGATTTTCAGACTACGCGACTATGCAGTGAGCGTCGTTGCTGCGCTGACCCTCGGCCCCAAGAGCCCCCAACCCCAGCTAGCAACTATCCACCCTGCATGTCCCGCCGGCGGGACCATCAATACAAACGCATGTTTGGCCACCAAGCTTTGTTCAAACCCATATAACTTTATTATAAATTCTAGTCAAGATCCCAAGGTTTCCAAAGATACCAAATATATCATGCTGCATTACAGGGAAATGTGTATAAAATGGTGCACCAGACATCGAGATTTTTTCCATTTGATTTAATGGTGCAGCCAAAAAAATGTCAGATACAGAATATGTAAGTGACACTGTCGTACATTATGGAAAAATGTTTTTTTCTATTCTACCTAAACCCAAAACCCAAACAAAGCATGTGACTGAAATTGACATATTGGCTGATCTTTGGTGCCAGGTGATGCCACCCATTATAGAGTACAACAGGTGGTGACAGGCTTTACACAGATTTGGGTTTGGGGTTTAGTTACTCTTTAAGTGGAAATTTAAGGGGGAACTCAGAGTGCAAGGGATTAAGAGAAAGAGAAAGCCTAATGGAGATTAATGTTGTGACCTAACTCTCACCCCGTTCCCTCTGCTATTTGTTTTATCACAGATGAATGTTTGACATTTCTAGATATAAACTATAATCTTGTGTGTTTGTGTGAGAGAGAGACAGAGACAGAGAAAGCAATGACAAGTTTGGCATTTCTAAATATAAACTATGCATCCGTGTGTGTGTGTGTGTGTGTGTTGGTGTCTTTGTGTTAATGTGTATGTTTGTCGGCGTGTATGTGTCTGGGTGTGCATCACTGTGTGTGTGAGAGAAAGCCAATTACAGAGAGAGAGAGAGAGAGAGAGAGAGAGAGAGAGATGACAAGTATTTGACATTTGCTGATATAAACAGTAATCTTGTTGTCCACAGTCAGCTCAAATGCAACACACACTTTTAAGACTGACGTCAACAGAGAGTACAGTTTTTTAAATCAATGACCAGTGATAATATCACTTACATAAACACACGCACACACACACACACACACACACAAAAACACACAGCCTTTTATCCCCAGTTCAGACTCTGCTCACAGGAAAAAGATTAAAGAAAAACACTTTAATACTATTAAAAATGGGCTTTTGGTGATGTATCTTGCATTTCTGGGTAAATGTTTTTGTTTGCAGTGTATTTTTATAACTGGTCAAAGGTAGACAATGTGACACATATTTCCAGCTTAACTGCAATGAAGCTTGATAGCAAAAAACTTTTCATCTATCTAAAACATAAACGGTATTGGTATCTGTCCCTCTGAATCAAAGAGCAAGGGCTTCTTTCTAGAGCTGCTATTTTTCACCAATATTCAACAATCAAACAGGGAGAAATCCATCGTATAAGAAGCAGAGAGACCAGTTTGAGCCAGCAGCCTCAATAGACCAGAATGCAATGCAGCCACAAGACATGCTGCACTTTGAGTAAAGGGCGCGACTCTCACTCTATCGCTATCACTCTCCTTTTACACATACAGTATAACCCACAGCTGAAATGCAACAAGTTCACGCCTGTTCTCTGGGGGCTGTCGAAAGGCATTCTGGGAAATGTAGGAAATCACTAACTTAAGTAGTAGATGAAGCAGGTTGAGGGAAAGTGCATACATACTGAAAGTTCACTCCATCTCATAATAACTCCTGGAAAGCATCGACCATCACAGATTGACAATATATAACAGTATAAGAGGGTAGAGTTTTCCTTTAAAACCAGTGGCCAGTGCTTATACTATTACACACACATGTACAAGCATGCACACACACACTTTCTTGCTTTCAGTCTCTTCTCTCTGCCTCTCTCTCTTACAAACGCACATGTAATAGCACATTCACATACACAAACACACACATATGCAAAAGGCTGCATGCACACACGCCCACGCGCGTGCACACACACACACACACACACACACACACCCATTTGATCTTGCTCTCTCTATTATTAATAGCCACGGTTGGTTGAAATGAAAAGGGTTTCCGACTCATAACGTTATTAAAAATCAATTCATCCTTTTTATCCCCTCTGCCCTTCGTCTTACCCTTTTCCTCTCCTCCCTCTTGTCTCTCTTCATCCCTCCATCATTCTCTCTCTCCCTCTCTCTCTCTCTCTCTCCACTGGTGCCACCTGACTCCATTACATCAATTAATCTGTTCCTTTGATTACATTGTACAATGCCTGTGTTCTTTTAATGACCTTTCTTTCTGTGTGTGTGTGTGTGTGTGTGTGTGTGTGTGTGTGTGTCGTTCCTGCACCCCAAATCCCTTTCCTTCTTTGGTCTTTCTTGTGGGTGGGTGTGTGTGTATGTGTGTGTGTTGGTGTGTCCCATCCTTCCTTCACACCCTCCCTTTCTTTCTCCCTTAAAGTCCTAAGTCTCTCTCTCTCTCTCTCTCTCTCTCTCCTTGCCTCCTTTTGGAAATGGATAGATAAAGGAAGAGAGAGAGAGAGAGAGAGCGAAAGAGAGAGAGAGAGAGCGAAAGAAAGAGAGTGAAAGAGAGAGAGGAATGTAATGACCTCCTCACTAGTGGCCTTATTCTCAATGTCCTCCCTGTGTGTCCAGAGAATCAGCCATTGTGCCAGTCTAATTTATTGACTCTCTCCCTCTGTGTATGTGCGTGTATGTGTGTGTGCGAGAGAGAGTGTGTGTGTGTGCCTATATATTTAGCCTGGGCTCCAGGGTCTTGCTAAGGGAACCGTCAACACCAGCTCTGTTCACTGGTCATTTAGCAGAGACTGACCTCCTATGCCATCTCAGCACAACACACACACACACACACACACACACACACACACGTGTCGAGAAAAATGTGTGAACACACGCAGGCGCACATTTATAGAAATGCACAGTCAACAGTCTCTCTTTCAACTGAGTAAAAAAACAACATAAGATCTGAATGACCCTCTGAATGTGTTATGATATTCACGTTCAGAGAGTTCCAAGCTGAAGTGAAAGCATGATATAGATAGATAGATAGATAGATAGATAGATAGATAGATAGATAGATAGATAGATGGATACATAGATGATAGATAGATGGATAGATAGATGCATACATACATACATACTGCACTTTTAGAGACTAGCTTTTATGTCATTGTTTTTTTCTTACTATTACTATTATACATTATATATACACATATTACTATAGATTATTACATGACTATGATTCCATGACTATACGTTTTGTGGATGACATTTATTGTTGCCCTTGACCTTTTCAGTGTTCCACTGCTATTTTCACCTGTCTCCCTTTCTAAATCTGACTTTCTTTTTTCCTCCTTCACTCCCTCACTCCCTTCCTCCTTCCCTTCTTACCGCCCTTTCCCCTTCAAAGTACCCTTCTCTCTTTCCCTTCCTCCTCCCTCCCTCCTTGCTTCCTTCCTCTCTCTCTTCCTTCGCCTCCTTCTTACCAGACTCTCTCCCTCCTTCTCTCTTCACTTCCTTCCCTCCCTTCCTTTCTCCTCCTCTATATCACTCCCTCCTTCCTCTCTCTTCTCCTTCCCCCCTCATTCCTTATCCCCTCCATCTCTCCTTCTCCCTCTCTTTCCCCTCTCTCTCCGTTCACACTCTGTCAGACACTTGACACTCTCACTGCTCCATTTAGCAAAAGGCCAGCAAGCTATTCACCTCACTCTGTCTTTCTTTCTCTCTATGTCGCTCTATCTCTATCTCGCTCTCTCTATCTTTATCTCCCCATCCCTCTCACACTCTTGCTCTTTCTCTCTCTCTCGCTCTGTGTGTCTCTCTATCTCTCTCTGCTATTGTCTGTGTGTGCGTGTGTGTGTGTGTGTGTGTGTGTTCGCACAAAGGGTCACATTAGTAGGCAGTGCCTTATTTTACCAAGTTGCTTAGATGTTTTCTGAAAGACCAGGCTGGAAAACAACAGTACCGTGACCAGAATGTATCTCTCTCTCTCTCTCTCTCTCTCTCTCTCTCTCTCTCTCTCTCTCTCTCTCTCTCTCTCTCTCTCTCTCATTATTTATCTCCTTCTCTGTCTGTCTCTCTGTTTCTGTTCATGTCTCCCTGTCTGTTTTCCTTTGTTTCCTTCTGTCTCTCTCTTCCTGCCTTTCTGTCTTTCAGACTGCCTGTCTTTCTTTATAATACATACGAGGTGTGAATATGCATATAGGGCAGAAACTGATGAGACAACATCTGTACTGTTTGGGTTATGTAAAGACTGCAGAGAGACTGAGGCTTTCTGCCTGTCTGTCTCTCTCTCTGTTTGCAGTCTGTCCACCTTTGTTTCACCTCTCTGTCTCCCTCATTCTGTCTTTCTCTCCTTTGTTCGCTGCTTGCATCCCTCTCTCTCTCATCCCTCTATCTCGTTAGTGTAATAACCAATTAACTCTGGCTCTCGGTTGCTTTAATTTTTTATTTATTTCTTCATTAATTCATTTCCTGTTGGAAGCTCCACTCCACTGTGATTGGCAGCTTGCACTAATTGCAACTCAGACTGAGTGGCTGTAACACACACATACGCACACACACACACACACGCACACACACAGACACAAATGCATTCAAGCTTGTAGCACGCGCACATACACACACATACATGCACAGTTTCAAGCACATGTGCATGCACGCAAGTTTGCAACCACACACACACACACACTTGCACAGTCACACATACACACATGCTTGCATGCAAGGTCACGCATGTTCTTGTACGCAAACTGAACACACACTCGATGCACTCGCTTGCACACACACATACTATGTACAAAAACACTCTATTGCAGCACACACACAAAAACACACAAACACACACGGATCAGTGTGATGGTTTTAATTAGATTTGGCCTATCGCTCTTAAACTCAGAGAGGGAGAGAAGGCAGATTACTGCTGCCGTCCATGATGGCCTTCTTACACTTTATCTGAGATTACTGTGGAGGGAGACGGCTTCAAGGTCACTAGCCCCTGTGGGAGGTGGTGGGGGGGTCAGCAGAGAAAGACAGGGACAGAGTACACTGTATGCACATATGAGAGAGAGAAAGAGAGAGATACAAACCAGGGACCTTACAATGAATTATCTTTCTCACCGACAGCCCTATGTACAAGAACGAAAGAAAGAAATAAAGAGAAAATGTGGCAACATAGACACATATGGAGAGAGAGAAAGAGAATAATCAAATAATATGACAACTACATTGTACAATGTACATGTAACAAGGTGATAAAGTTAAAGTGTTTAAAGCAAAGCACATACAGCACAATCGTCAGTTAAAAATCAACACTGTGCCAGAGTTAACTTAACGTTTTTGATAGTTTTGAACAGCATCCCCACAGCCGTATGAGCTCCGTGAGAGAACAAATATCTTTCCAATCAACACTTGTCAACCCAAAATGATTTTCACTGAATCATCAACACTCATTAACACTGGAAAATGTTCTGTGTACATGACTGACTCCAGGCTCATTACAGCAACGATTCGGCATTATGACAGATTTTCAAGATCGGACCGAATCCACACTACACACACACACACACACACACACACTCAGGCAGAAGACAGAGGGCTGTGCATTGGTGTCAGAAACTTTTCCTATTAACATTCTGACTGATCCCCATAGGGGCATATAGTTCATGCTTTATTCTCATCTTCAATAATCCATAATTCATCACCTAATAGCATGTTAGTGTATGTGCATAATTGAGTAAGTTAGGTGGTCGACCTTTTAAGGCTAAAGCTATAGGGTCACATAGTGTTTCCCCCAACCATTTAACTCCTAGCTGGACATCAGGAACCATGGAAAAGTACATGTAGAATAGAATAGAATAGAGGAGGAGGCTTGTGATGATCCAACTCAAAAGTGTCTTATGTATCCTACCCAGAATAGGAAAAGAGACCAGACCTACAGGTGAAAAAGTAGTTGCAAATCATTGTTAGTGTTTGTTTTGACCTGCTCAGAGTACCAGGCGGGTGGAGTTTACCACATCAGGACAGTTCAGAGTTCTCAGTGATCACAGAAAACTGTACTAAACTGACTCTCAAACAGTTTAGGCTCTCTTTCTCATTGTAGTGTAGACCGGCAGCAATGCTAAAAAAAAATCATAAATAGTGTGTGTGTGTGTGTGTGTGTCTCTCTCTCTCTCTCTCTCTCGCTCGCTCTCTGTCTCTCGCTCTCTCTCTCTCTTTCTCTCTCTCTCTCTCCACTGTTGCCACCTGACTCCATTACATCAATTAATATTTTCCTTTGATTACACTGTACAGTGCCTGCGTTCTTTTAATGACCTTTCTGTGTGTGAGTGTGTGTGTGTGTGTTTGTGCACAGCACTTTGTGCAAGTGTGCATGGTCAGAAACATGTGCGTGCTTGTGTGTGTATATGTGTGTATATTAGCGTAATGATGTGTGAGGTGAATTTATGTGTGTGTGTGTGTGTTAGTGTGTGTGTGCATGCATATGTTTGTCTTCATGCGTGTTTGTGAGTTTTGTGTGTAGTGCATTGTGAGCACCGCGGAGGCTATCCCCGAGTGGTGGTGCAAAGCATGCTGGGAGAAAAACGTTGAGTCTTTGATGCTAATGTGAAGTGTCATATCTTCCGCTGCAGTGTGTGTGTGTGTGTGTGTGTGTATGTGTGTGTGTGTGTGTTGCATTGAGAACTTATGCAATTACAATTCCTTTTTAGCATTACCACGCTGACTGCGATGCTGACGTGCAGCCCTAAGCTGACACAAGCAATCACTCTGCCACGGCGTGTGTGTGTGTGTGTGTAACAAGCACACACTTATCCTAGGCTTAATGTTTTGTGAGTGAGTGCTATGTTGTAGGCAGAGGTTGACAACACACACACACACACACACACACACACTGTCTAAGAATAACCAGTTCGCACAGCAGTATACTGTATCTCAGAAGGCCGGCTACTGTAAAAGGATTTTCAGAGTTCTGAAGACTGAGCTAATCTCCACAGCTTGGCCTCCTCACTCTTTGAGCCTGGGAGCCAAATGAGAGATCTAGTCTCTCACCCTGAGATCCCGGCTCATTAATTGTCTTTCAGTCTAAATTTGCATAAGTGCTGCAATTTAAATTTCTCCTCTTCCTTCTACTACTACTACTAATACTGCTGCTACTGCTACTGTTACTACTACTGCTACTACTACCACTACTCCGCTACTTCTACTACTACCACTATTACCACTGCTACTACTATTACTGCTGCTGCTACTACTACTATTACTACACATTGCCAATTGTTCCTCTTCTTTGTCATTCTTCTCTTTCTCCTTCACCTCTAGTCCTCTGTCTGTCCGTCCATTCCTCTTCTACTTCCTCATCCTTCTCCTCTTCATCTTCTTCTTCATCTCCCTCCTCTTCATCCAACCTTCTCCTTACTCCTCTGCCCTCCTTTCCCTCTTCCTCCTTCCCCGGCCTCCCCTATTCTTTGTTTCTGCTGTTATTTTACTGTACTTAACTGACCTCTCTCTCTCTCTCTCTCTCTCTCTCTCTCTCTCTCTCTCTCTCTCTCTCTCTCTCTCTCTGTGCAGCCATCGGCATCCAGATGACTCTGGAGCTGATTGAGTCCAGGTTCTGGGCCATCGCAGCTCAGGTCAGTACACGGTGGCTGAATGTGATGCCAATGTTTCTCACTACAAAATTTCTTGCAGATTTTTGTGAAATACACAGCTGGACAGCAGAGTGCTGTAGTGAGTAGTGAGACTGCTCTTCAACCAGAGGACCTGTGTTTAAGCCCCCATATCAGCAAGCACCCCCCTGCTGAAGTGTCCTTGAGCAAAACACTGAATCCCTACCAGCTCAGGAATGCAGTTCTGTAGCTGATTAATGTAATAAATATATTGTATTTTATTTGTATTGTATTTTTATCTTTCAGCTGCTGGCCAGTTAAACAGCTTGTTAGCTATGGTAGCACTCTGTATTGTAACCTGTGAATAATGTTGGCTGTGTTTGCAGTTATTGTACCAATTACCTTGAATGAGGAATGCTAACAGCACAGACAGGCTGTTGTTCAGGTGGTCCAATACAGAAACTCTTCCTCTCTACATAATGACTCCTATCTGGTGAAGTAAAATAACAGCCTAAATTTCAACATGTCAAGGCATCCCATTAGGCCCAGTGTAGATATTCCAGACAATTTTTTCCAATCTTGTCTAACTCTTATAATTTGTGTCCATCTGCAGCACTGGAAAAAACACATGACTGCTCTCATACAGCAACATTTAATAGTCTATTTTCCAGGTCAGATGAAAAGAATTACGTTGGAGCATTCTGGTGTCTGACTCCAACCTGTGTCACATGTCATTGTCTTGATTTGGCATTTACATTTTACATTTACACTTTAGGTATTTAGCCAACACTCTGATCCCGAGCGACTTCCAGTGAGAGATTAGGTAGAGGTTCAATATCTTGCTTAAGGGCACATCAATGGGAGACACAGCTATTGATGAACACATTGGCTGCTTCAGGGATTGAACCTGTTGCCTCTTTGTTACAGGGATGTCTGTTTAACCACCGCCTCCATTTATTATCCTATGACAATGACGATTATAGGTATTGTTTTGAGCCATTAAAGGTATTTTAGTGCCAATCAAATGCCCTTCTCTGCTTCATTAGCTGGTAATTACAGCAATTAAAAGAGGATGGTATACTGTGCACTTTGCCTAATTCAAAGCTTAATGCAGTGTTTCTCATACCACTGCACATTAAAGGAATGGCCGCCCCGCCTATTATGATTGATAGATTAAAGGTTATCATAAGTGTTGTTTTCACTGGATAGTTTGACTGCCACATGATCTAGATGCTCCTCAAAGAATTTGATCAGTACGGATTTCAATGGAGTCTTACTATCACACGTTTTCAGTGGAGAGATGTAGTCCTAGAGATTTTCCCCTTGAAGAAAGCATTTTCTTTAGGGAAAACTTGCTTAATTTGGCTTAACGCTTTTGCTGTGGCAGGTGTATGATAGCAGGGCCGTTCCCCTCCCCTGCTCCCATGGTTGTAAATGACAGCAGTTAAAAGAGCATTAAGGCTGCTGGCTAGCCAGTAAATGATGGATAGCTACCACAGCTCTGCTCAGCAGCTCCCAACTGGTGTCCCCACTGTGTGTGTGTGTGTGTGTGTTTGTATTTGTGTCTGTGGAGGTGTGAAGGAGAGATAGCACACATGTATGTGTACGTGTGTGTTAATGTTAATGTGTGTGTCATGTTGACAGGGACCATATGCATAGCCATCTGTGCATGAGTGTGTTATTATGTCCATATTCACCAACTAGAAAGTCATTAGCACCACTTCCAGTAGCCTTATTATCCACTAGATTTATACTATGTACAGTCATCCTCATTTACATGAGTGTTGTCTCCACGCTCCTCCTTTCTCACCTTTTCTCTCATCTCATCTCCTCTCCCTTCCTCCTTTCCTCCTTTCCTCTCCTCACTCCTCCCTCTCTACCCCCCCTTCCTCCTCATCTCCTTTCCTCTCCCCTCCTTTCCTCCTTTCCTCTTCTCTCCTCAACCCTCCCTCTCTCTCCTCCTCTCCTCTCCTCTGATACCTTACATAAGCATCTTATCTTCCTGTCATGTACTCAGTGTCAAGCATCTTTATTTCATAGGCTTTGTGTGTGTGTATGTGTGTGTGTGTGTGTGCGTGCGTGTGTGTGTTTGCACCTATGTGCTGTCTTGTTTGTGTATGTGCATGTGTGTATATGTGCATGCGTGCACGCACCTGTGAATGTGTACACTTGTGTGCGTGCAAGTGTGTGAAATCCTCTCCACGGTCTATTTAAAGTGTTCAGCTCCCTCCAGGGTGAAGATACCTGCTGTAAATTCAGGATGAAATATATCAGCCATGTCCAATAGGAAGTGGAATACAATAACAGGTCACATGGCAGCCACAGCCATCTACCTAGAAAGACTTCTGCTGCTGAGGGGTGTCACTGTGGAGCAGGGGGCTGCATACCATGTACTGCCAGTGCTGTGGGTTTGAATCCCATGTGTTCAGAAAAAATACAACAAAAAACACATTTATTTTGGCTGCCTAAGGCCAGGATCACATTTAATGCACTGAGTATGTTACTCTCAATTGGAAATTCATTCATTTTAAATGAGAGAATGCCACTCCCGCCACTTCATTCTATTGCAGATGCATAGCGTGGCGATGAAGGTGTTGCATACATTCAATTTTTTCTACTGATAATGCATGCAAAAATTCAACAAAAAGTTGTTTCGCCCTGATTCTTACACGACCTTGCTGTGAAGTTTTTGTGATAAAAATATTTCATCAGTGAATCAGAGTTGCGTGAAAATTTATGCTGTGATACTACAATCACTAACCACATCTAATCAGCTTCATCTTAATGTGTTTGAGCGACAAGGTCTGCAGCAAAACAAGCGCATTACGGATTAAGTGAGATCTCAGCGGAAGAGTTAAATAAGGGAAACCTGTGACCCTATAGCCGTAAAAGGTCAACCACCTAACTTACTCAATTATGCACATAGAATAACATGTTATTAGGTGATGAATTATGGATCATTGAGGATGAGAATAAAGCATGAACTCTATGGCCTCATGGGGATCAGTCAGAATGTTAATAGGAAAAGGTTCTGACATCAATGTACAGCACACTCTGCTCTCTTGTCTCTGTGTGTGTGTGTGTGTGTGTGTGTGTGTGTGTGTGTGTGTGCATGTGTGTGTGTGTGTGTGTTCCAGTGTGTGCACTTCATCACCTTGCTCCACTGACAAGTTATGTTCCTATTTTAGTTGAATCTATAAAACGAGACTCCTATAAAGATCCATATGGCACTAAATTTTACAGTGTGAATCCTACAGTGTAATGCCCTATATATCTCTCACAGTCCGCTGCTGCTGCATTTTGTCTCAGCTGACAGAGACGGGAGATGCAGTTAGAGGCTGTGAGCTGATGGTAATGGGAATGAAAAGGATGATAGATTTTTCCCATTCACACCTTGACATGCTCTTTATCTCATGGACAAGACTCAGCTGTTTCTCTGTCTCTGTAATCCCATGTGTGTCTTGCATACAATGTCTGTGTTTCTTTTTTTGTTTATAAATACGAAACAGAAGTACCTGAACAACTTTGCAAAGAAATATGCAGACACTGGAGACGCTTGTCATGGCTTGAGTCATTCTCAACAGATAGCAACTTAGTAACTGTCTCTTGGTGAAAACTGATCTGCTAGTTCGCTCTCCATTGCAATCACGACGACAGAAATGATGTTTTCCATTGTTATCGCTGCCTTTCACAAACAAGAATAAATGGGAAATGAGATTTGAATAAATGAATGGCTTTATTACAATGCAGTAAAGGAGCAAACGGGTGTCTTCAAAATGTTTTTATGCTATGTAATACTCAACAAAACTCTCCAGGCTTTAGTATAACATAGTATAGTATAGTACGGTTACAGTGTGTGTGCGTGCGTGTTTGTGTGTGTGTGTGTCTCACTCTGAGTTGTAGTGTGTATCTGAGCAGACAGTGGGATCGTCAGCTGCAGTGAGAAGCTGTTAGTTGGAGGTTCTGGGAATGAGAGTGATAATTGATGCTCTCACCGACACCTCGACTCCCTCTGTAGCTCCCAGACAAGACACATTTACCAACATAGGATCTGATGGAACCATCTCTATCAAACTAGGGTGAGCACCCACATAGAAACCTGGCTTGGGTCCCTCAGGAAAAGTGGGTGGGGTGAGATATAGAATTATTGCTCATACAGGGGATCAGAAATAACCTGGGATGCGTTAGAAAAAGCAAAGAGAGGGTCCGAGTCTCTGTTGTGATGAACAAAATTTAAAAGGCTTTATTTCACATTGGCAATCCACTGTAAATATTTAATTAACAGCAAGAGACAATGCTGTTTCCTACAAATTTTGCCCTTCATCAAGCAAAGCTATTAATACACAGCATTTGGAAAAGGACTCTTCATTTCTGCCAGTCCGTTGGAATTGCAATATATTTCAGAGGGCAGTGATGGGAGACAGAGAGAGAGACTGACACTTTGCTGTAATAGGAATGAAAAGGATGATAGATTGTCCCATTCACACTTCGACACGCTCTATATACCCTGACCATGAGACCAAAGACATACGGTCTATAGACAGGACCACACACATAGACATAAGGCACATAGAAGTGACCATGAAGTTGACTATTCACACCTGGACACATTCCCACTCCACAGACGGAGGAACGGGACTGTTAGACAGTAAAATTTACATAGAAATTGAAAAAAGTAAGTAGACGTTTTATATAGTGAAACTTGCAGTTCAGCAGACTGTGAGGATAGAGCTTTCTATTCAGTTCAATTCAGTTATTGCCAAAGCGTCTTCTCGGAAAGGCTGGTAGTCATTGTACAGTAAATCGCTACTGTTGCGGAGAAAGCACCTAGCTGCATTTTTTTTGTGTTTATCTTACTTTAATTGAAATTGTACATGGTCATTGATGTGTCGAATGAGTTTCTTGACCCCTGGGCCTTTGAAACCTGTTAAAAGCACAATGGAGATTTTCAAAAACACATGAAAAAAAATCAGCGTAGTTTTCTTCATTCCTGAGAAACTTACTTTTTGCAGATGCATGGTTTTTCACAACAGCAACCAACAACAGTAATATGAGAATGCAGACGGTGTGGTCAATACTCTATAGATTTACACATCATCTATAGTGTTGATTTATTGAATAACTGTTTCTCTCTCTGTCTCTTCTCCTCTCCTGGTATCTCTCCTTCTCTCTCTCTCTTTCCTTCTCCTTTCTCCTCTTCTCAATGTGTCTCCTCTTCAGCCGAATGACACAGATGTAAGTATTCATTTCTCCTCTTCTTGTCACTCTTCTCATTTTTTTTTTTTTTTTCAACATCGCTCTACTCTTTTTTATTTTTTTTTTTCCTGAACCAAATTTAACATCTTCAGCACCTGCTGAGCGCTGTGAACACAGCCTCACACCTCGGATACACAGATCAGACACACACTCACAGACGCACAGAAATCACACATGCAGACACACACACACACACACACATGTACATGTACATGCAAATTTGCAAACGAGACACTCTCACCAGCCCATCAGATCATCAGACATATCACACACAAATCATCACCTTCTCTCTCTCTCTCTCTCTCTCGCTCTCTCTCTCACACACACACACACACACACACACACATATTCACAGACATATGCTTACATACACACACTGACACACACTAACATAACGCCTGCTCACAGAAAGAGCATGTGCTCACAGCTGCATCATTTTCTCACATACGCACACACATCCAAACACACATACTTAATACATAAACACACACACATTACATTCACACACACGTCGCACTCACACCTTCACACACATCCATTCTCTCAGAGTGAAAATCCTTCCTCAGCTTGTTAAATTCTAACTGCGACACGCTTTCAAAACACTTTCTGTTTGAACTTCTTCCTTTCTCTCTCTTCTTCTCTCTCTTCCTGTCTCTCTTTCTGCCTGTCTCTCTGTCTGTCTCTCTGTCTGTCTCTCTGTCTGTCTCTCTGTCTTTCTCTCTGTCTGTCTCTCTGTCTCTCTGTCTTTCTCTCTGTCTGTCTCTCTGCCTGTCTCTCTGTCTGTCTCTCTGTCTTTCTCTCTGTCTGTCTCTCTGTCTGTCTCTCTGTCTGTCTCTCTGTCTGTCTCTCTGCCTGTCTCTCTGCCTGTCTCTCTGCCTGTCTCTCTGCCTGTCTCTCTGCCTGTCTCTCTGTCTGTCTCTCTCTCTGTCTCTCTGTCTGTCTCTCTGTCTTTCTCTCTGTCTGTCTCTCTGTCTGTCTATCTGCCCTCCAGTGTTCCAACATAGAAGGAGTTTGTCCTCTTCGCTGTGACAGCTTTGTGAGTATATCCCTCTGTTTCTGTCCTATATACATTATGTATCAATTTTCAGTGTAGCATGAATTTATGAGTTTACTTTGAGGAGGTTATGCAACTAAAGTGGTGGCAGTGTAGAATCCTACCGTACTCCACATTCTCTCTATAGCGCTCTTCCATGCACAGAAGACTTAAAGCTGCGCTTGGCAAGATTTCTATGTAAAGATACACCTGTCTTATGAGCCTAAATCATGAAGTGGGGCTGCAGCAGAGAAGAGCGTCCCATCCCCACTAACTGAGAAACGTCAAGTCACAATGAAACCACATTTTGAGAGCATCTTGCTTCGTTAATGTGATGTATTTCTGGTTGAAACAGGATATTGGGGACGGGACATAATGCGAGGAGGGATCATTCAAAAGTGTAAACCAATGGGATATCAGTTAGGGAGAGAAACGCAGTTTAATTTGATGGGAGGGGCGGAGGGGTGGGATTCAAAAATCCATGATGGTTTTATTGGTTGGAATTTTTATATCGCCTCCTGGTACACAATGAAGTCACCACTAAACGCTAAGTAAAAGTAATAAAAACACAATAACATAACATTTTTCTCATTTTTGTGGGTATAAATTGTCAAATAGGTGTATGGTATGATAATTAGAATGGGCTAGAAAGGCGAAAAGGTCATTTTTCATTTCAGTGTGACTTTAAGAAATACAAAATACAAAACCTCTGAAATACAAAACCCAGCTCAGTGGTGGCTGAACACCTCCAGCCACTAAGAGGAATGCATTTAGTGCACAGTTAAAGTATTTACAAATTCATCATTGTATAACATCAGTGGTGAAGTCATTGAGTGCTTTATATTTGTTGTCTTTGTAAACGGTTTTTGGGACAGATTATTAGCTTTCCTTACCTGTGTAATTGTTCTCCCTGTCTCTGTCTCTCTTTCAGGACATCGCCTGCTACGTGATTGACAATAATGGCTTCGTCCTCATTTCTAAAGAGCGCAATGATGTGAGTTCACACCAACACACACACACACACATGCATGTACACACACAAATACTGAAGTGCTTTTCAGTCTATTTCACTTGATTAATTGCGAAAGAACCCTCACACCTGCAAATACTCATCACTTAACAAGAAAAAATACTTAGAAACTAAAACCAAGCATCATTCTGTGAAATTCAGTAATATATCTCACGACCACCCAAAATCCCCATGTGATCCCTCCAAGGGTCCCAACACCCAGGTTGAGAACCTGTTATCCAACGGTGCAGAACACTGTATCCAACAGACAACCTAACACACATAAACGCTATTTTGGCATTTTCCGTTGCCTTACCTGTTTACATGGTTATCTACTGTATGTGTTGAGTGACTTTTATGACCATTGAGCCCTCAAAACCTGTTAAAATGTAATTTTATATTTTCAAAAATATACAAGATAAAAATCAGTATTCTTTTCATTTTCTGAAAAACATACTCTTTTGCAGATATTTTTTTTTACCCAACAGCAGTGACATACTGCAGTGATGTATCATTTTTACATTTACATATTCAGATTTTAACCTTTCAACTTACCCATAACCAGAGTAACTAACAACAATAAGTGCAAGCAGCAAAATGAGTCGGTGTTCATGAATCACAGCAACTGCCTAAGTAGCATCGCAATAAAGAGGTGCAAGGAACAACGCTCCCCAGCCTGCAATTATGCAACACAACAAAAAGCACAGAGCAGCAGTGCGCCCTGTAATTTGGCTGTAGCAGTGCTAGTTTAAGGTGATTTTTTTGTGTCCTGTGCCTGTTTCATTCAGTTCTGTAAGCCATAAACATCCATATAATATTGGATGTTTTCTGGTGCAGGATGCAGCACTAAACCTATCTTATATGGATCTTAATCTGTGATATGTATTAGTTTTTAATATTATTAATTTGAGCAGAAAAAAGCATATCAAATTGGATGATATAATCAACAGACAAATTGATGTGCACAGGGTTAAAAAAAAAAAAAAAAAAGGTGGGCATGTGACCAGATCAACTCAGATAAAAAATAAACTCTTGAATCAAAAAATATGAACAAGTAAAAACCACCTATATCTGTTTGGAAATTGGGTAAAAATAGGGTGGAAGGATAATATCCCGTTTTCCCAAAAAGTGCCCCACTACTGAATGAATATTAGAGAAAGCACTACAACACAAACACAACAAAATCCTGTATAATACATGACATGATGACATAAATCAACTCACACCACTTAGAAACTTACAAATCACATTCAAAATGAGAGGCAACACACATCATAAACATTACACAGACAGAAATTAGTTGGATGAATAATTTACCTCACAGTTCACATGGAGGGCAAAGAGGGAAGGAAAAGGAAGGAGGAAAGAAGGAGGGAATGAAGGAAGTACACCATTGAGGAGAGTTGATTCTATTTATTTGTTTATCATGACATGAATGTAATATTTGTAACCGCTCAGATCTTCGAACACCGTGTTTATCTGGTTTCTCTCTCTCCTGATAGGCGGGGAGGTTCTTTGGCGAGGTCGACGGATCAGTGATGACCACACTGATCAGGATGGGCATGTTCAAACGGTAAAGCCTGGCTGTCATTGGCTGACCGACCGGTTGTTGTCTGAGTCTGTCTGAGTAGCTGGCTGACTTGTTTGTTGTTGGTCTGTCTGTCACTCTGTATACCCATCTGTCTGTCTCTCTGCCTCATCAAAATTATATTAAATAAAGAGAATAATTTGACAATAATAAAGACAATACAGTAAAGACAGTACTGTAGGTGCCACAATTCCATAGAAGACTTTCCAATCCTTATGTTTTTCCAATATTGCAGAGGCAGAGATTAGGCTTTAAGGTATGGAGTTTGATCAGACCCTGAAGGCTTCAGGACTAGGAACAGCCGAGCTTCAGTCAAAAACGAAGCAGAGAGTTTAGTTTTAGAGTTTAGTCATCCCAGCATGTGTGTGAAAGTCGACCTGCTGCGGTTCTGCCTGGAATATATAGACATTTCTGGCAAATGTTGACTGCTTAAGAGGGTCATGAATGAGCGAGGTAAACAGTTCTGTTATTTACTAAATCCGGATACAGATATGGATAGGAGCAGGTGATTGACTCATCCGCTCACAAAACACAGCAGTAAAGATGTTCTCTGTACAGCCTGTGTGTACAGTGCTAAGAATGGTAAAAATAGCAGACAGCGGGGAGCGACCTCGTCCTGACCAGGGCCAGTGTGAGCCACAGGAGAGAGTCCAATGTTTTAATCCGTTCAATATCACAGCGCCTCTCTGTGGCCAGAAGGTGCAGTGCAGTCCTGGTGGCCAGCAGCCTGGCGAGTGTGTCGTGCTCAGAGTGTCACGTGTTCGAGTCCGACTCATGAACTTTGTTATGAAACTGAAACTGGTTGCGACGATGCGTGGGTTTTAACCAGGGAGTTAGTCTGCAAACTTTCCTGTTTTCTTCTCGTTTTAATTCTTATGCATCTATCTTATCAGTCGGTACCCATGCATTGGTATGCATCGGCTGTATGAAAGCCATAGCCTAGAGGCCGTTCTTTGCTGGGATTATGGGGACTTAAAAGCTTTGTTATTATTGCTATATAATAGCATAGCTTTTGCTGTGTGTTGTACTGTTCCATTCTCTCTGCGCCCGGGGCAGTTCATTCACTCATCTTGATCTGTGTCTTATAGATATCTAAGGTTTTCCCCCTCCGCTCCCCATGGAGCTTCTATGGCTGCTCTGGATGGTTTTTTTTTCTCCCCGTTACTTTTCACCCATCTTTTATGTTTGAAATCTCATGAGTGATGTGCTATTTTTAAACAGCTAAAAGAATTCTCCACGCTTCATTTGACACAGGATATTACATAACTGGTTTGGTGCATGCATGTGCCTGTGTGTGTGTGTGTGTGTGCGTGTGTGTGAGAGAGAGCATACTTATGTGCATGCATGTGCAAATTTGTTTGTGTGTTTGTGTGTTCTTGTACTTCTACCTGTGTGAGGACCAAACGTTCCCAACAGTATAGAAAAATAAGGAACATTGGGTCAGTCCTCACTTTAAAAAGGGTCATTCTAGCAGAGCGGTGATTTTTCATTTCTTGTCAGATTTCCTTTTTTTTTTTTTAAGTTAGAGGTTAGGGTTTGTATAAGGATTAAGGTTAGACATATAACTGGGGCTTATAGTTGAATGAATGTAAATCAATGGAATACCACCACCAACATAAGGTTTTGTGTGTGTGTGTGTGTGTGTGTGTGTGTGTGTTCCATCAGGGTGTCATTGTTCGACTACCAGGCCATGTGTAAGATGAACTCGCATTCTGTGAACAGCGCCCGTCCGCTTCTCAGTGTATGTATACTCACTCTGTGTGTGTGTGTGTGTGTTTGAGCATTATCTCTACAAATTAATCATCCAATCAGTTGTGCAGTAATTTTAGTTTTGTTTTCTCTGACTGATTATGTTCTCTCTCTCCGTATCTCATTTTGTTTCTATCTTCTATCCCTTTGTGTCTCTTTTATTCTTTCTGTATGCCTTTTTTCCATTCTCTCTCTCTGTCTTCCTTTCTCTTCTTTTCTCTGTCTGCCTGTCTCTCTCTCTCTCTCTCTCTCTCTCTCTCTCTCTCTCTCTCTCCTCTCTCTCTCTCTCCAGCCGTTCTATGGTTTGGCTTCAGCCCTCAAGTGGTTCCTCTCCAACTTCCTACTGTAAGTGTTGCCAGGGGCAACTAGAGTTGGCTGTTGCCATTTTTGTTATTTCCGAATTAAAGGGAAATTTTGTAGCAATCTGCTATTATGTTACACCCTACAGTAAATCCATAATTATGACCGGTAAACAGTGATTCACTGGACGTTGAATTGCATGGGGAGAACTGTTTTCTGCTGATATATCACAAAACACAACTTGATGCTTTTCTGAAATAGCAATGGAAAGTCCATTCCTAGGTTGACAACAATATGTTATGCACATAGCAAATGTCAAGGCATCAACTGTAGTGAAAAAATGTGACTGATTCTGATATCTTGCCATTTCCCGGGGCTTCTGTGCAGAGCATGGTTGTTATCAGAGAAACAAACTTCTTGTCCATGTTTTGACCCGGTCTTAAAGAGCATCTGTAGGTTATCCTCATATCATAAATCAGTGGCTCACAAAAACTGGGCCAAGAACCAAAGTTGGATCATGAGAGGATTAAAAAGGGACCTTGTATTATTTAGGAGAACGTTGGCTTCAACTTCCAGTGCAGCGACCTGGGACGGCTAAAGTAACATGACACAGACAGCAGCTTCATAAAACATTAGGCTGGTTATCCAGTCAAAAAAAAACATCAGCTACCAAAGCTACCAATTACCCCTGAATAACTTGAGGACCCATTTTAATATTCCCATGACACAACTTTGGGTCCTGGCCCAGTTTTTGAAATCTGCTTGCAATCTGCTGCGGTATATAACGATGGCCGGCTAATTGACTCCCTCTCTCTCTCTCTTCTCTCTCCTCTTCACTAGGTTTCTCCTGGAGTTTAATATCTGTGGCTTTTGGCACAAGGAGCACTTCGCTGACGGTGAGCTCACACAGAGAGGAATGTATCCAGTTGAGGTCATGCGCTGTTTCCGTGCATCTTACTCACAAATGTGCCTTTATACATGTTTAAACCATGTATACATGCCAATACAACCATGTAAACAGAACTGGTACAGAATGAAAAAACGGCAGCAAACAGGATCAAATGTGTACTTGCTTCACAGTATCCCAGCTGTTGCATTTGGGTTTTTAATAATCAGGATATGCCAAACGATATGAATAATGCCAAATGCCATATTTTCCATTTACATATGGCATTTACATGGTCTTCAACTGAATCCTTGAGTATCCCAAATAATATTTGAATATTAAAGTGCGCGTGTGCAGACTCAGTGAGGTATGCAAACCCACCAATTTAGGAAAACTGAGGGACAATTGTTGAAACTTTTTCCCCAAAAATGTGTGGCGAAATAAAATAAATGACATTATCCCTTTAGTTATAAACTGTAAGTGGAAAGTGTGGGCAAACAGCACTGTACCTCCGCTTCACAAGCAACATCTCGCCCACACGCTTAAAAAAGATGTATCATTTTCAACACATCCATCTGTTCAGCTTGGGACATCACACAGTTGTGTTACTTTGCACCACAGCCTATGGTAGAACTACATATGTTGTGTCAGTTCATGTTGTTGTAAACATATGGAAAGCATCACAAATAACACAGGAGCGCCTTAGCCGTGTTGCTCACCAGCCTGAAGGTCATGAAATAACAGCATCGTGTCCTCTCATCCTCTCACCGCTCATCTCCATCCCTCCATCCCTCCATCGCTCACACATTCATCATCATCATTTCCCGACCTGTCAATCATCCACTCTTCTCATCATCCCTCCATCCAGCCAAGTCATCTTTCACAGTGTGTGAGTATCCATCAACACCCACATCTCATAGAGCATGTGTGTTAAAAAAGTGCATACTAGTGTTTTTGAGTGTGTGTGTGTGTGTGTGTGTGTGTAAATGTACCTAGGGTCATAGTAGCCAGCAGTTTCCTCTTACAGGCTGTCAGCCTGTCGGTCACCAATGAAATGACACACACACACACACACACACACACACATACACATACTTCCACACACATTTATTATTCATAATTCCAACATCCTAACCTTGATCTATCTCTCTATCACACACACTCACACACACTCATACACATACTTCCACACACACTTGTTATTCATATTTCCGACATCCTAACCTTAATCTATCTCTCTATCACACACACACACACACACACACAGTCCACACACACTTATTATTCATATTTCCAACATCCTAACTTTAATCTATCTCTCTCTCAGCCTCAGCACACAAGAAGAAAGTGGACATCCTGCAGCCATGTGACACAGAGTATCCCAGCTTCGTCTACGAGCCGTCAATCAAAGAGACCAACAGCCTCATCAAGTGTGGACGCTGCCAGAAGTAAGATCTATTCACACATACACACACACACACACATACACACAAATCTGCAGTGCAGTCCTCTCTAAGCCCTAGACCAGTCATATTAAATTGTCCCTCCAAAATCCATTTTCTAAGGCTTTGCTCTGCTCTGCATACTGAGAGCAGTGAGTGTGTATGTGTGTGTATGTGTGTGTGTGAGAGGGAGAGAGAGAGAGAGAGAGAGAGTGGAAGAAGGAGGGAAATAAATAGAAAGAGACAGTGTTAGATCAGGGTACACAGAGGGTTGGAGGGAGAGAAAGCCCGAGAAGCATATGGAGAGTGAGAGAGATTGGAGGAGGGAGAAAGAGTATTAAGAGAGTGAATGAAAATGCAGAAGGATGTGAGAGTGAGAGAATGTGCGGGAGAAACAGATGGAAAAACAGACAGTGGGCCGCAGAAAGAGGAGGGGGGCGGGTATCGAATGAGAGAGAAAGTAAGAGAGGAGAGGAAGAAAGAGAGAAGGAGGGGTCTGAGTGTGTGTGAGAGAGAGAGAGAAACAGATGTTTCTGTGCTGTGGTTCATCTGTATTATTCTTATAATAGGTAGAGTGTGAACTCCCTCATGAGGCCAAAAGAGGCACAACACTGCTTCAGTCTCACTGCCGTACAATATATTTACACTTTAAGCCTTTAGCTGACGGTCTTATCCAGAGCGACCTACAGATGCAGTATATCATGTAAATCACTTAAAGAGATATTTCACTTTGATGCATTGTTTTCAGTTTTCAGTACTCTGGCATTACAGCTCAGTCTGTATTCACCAGCAGGATTCAGGCAGTTGGTCCAGCAACATTACTTCCTTGAAATATTATTTGGGTGAATTCACTTTTGTGTTGACACGCAATAGGACAGCCAAGAAACCAGCCAAACCAGTTGAACCAAAATGCGGATCTGTGCCACTTGGCTGGGTGTTGTGCATTACCTGGTCTCAGCTGTACGCCCCCTACTGGACACTGCAGCAATGTAATGTGTCACATCAGAGGTTTAACATGTCTGTCTGTGTGTGTGTGTGTGTTTGTTTGTGTGTGCACTCTTTCCTGTGTGTGTGTCTGTGTCTTTGTGTGTGTGTGTGTGTGTGTGTGTGTGTGTGTGTCAGGATGTTTGTGGTGCAGCAGATACCAGAAAGCAACCTGTTGATGCTGGTGGTGCAGGCAGACTGTGACTGCTCCAGACAGTACCCACCTATCACCATGGAGCCCAAGGAAGTCAAATATATCCTTTACTATGGGGCTGCCTGTCTGTGTGTGTGTGTGTGTGTGTGTGTGTGTGTGTGTGTTGGTGGGGGGGGGATACTTGTTGGTATCATCAATAGTTTAAAGAAATGTGATGATATCTTGTTACTTGCGGGGTGATTGGGTTCTTCTCAAGATATCATGATATTTTTTTTTTAAAATCTGATTTTCAGACTCCACACAAGATAAAACCACTTGTTAAATTGGATATTTTTATTTTGTGTACTTCTTCTGAACTCTCGTTATATACTTCATAGTGTAGACTATTAGACTATTGGATGGGAGGTGTTTTGCAAAGCATGTATGCAGGACCACCCTGCTTTTACATTCAGTCATTCCACACATTCACACATTCTCTTGTTGGTCACTGGGGGTTCAGTGCCTTGCTCACTGGCACCTTAGTAGCAGTTTGTGAGGGAGGGAAGAGTATTACTCATACCTTTACCTTGACTCCGCTGCACATAACGCCTCGGTGAAGTGTGACAGAATGAGGTCACAGAAGATCCGCCGACGCCCCGAGTCCTGCCATGCCTACCACCCTCAGGTCAGCCTCCCACTGGTCCACTCCAGGACTGACTCTGACACTAATGTCTGCACCCATTGTGCAACAGCTTTGACAAAGTATCAACAGTTTTATTGAATATTTTAATGAATCATTTTTCAAATATTTTTTCAGTTTTAATTCAATACTTTTACACCGCATAAAATATGATGCATCATACTGAGGCATTTTTCTCCTCTCATTTTGATCCAGAGTAAGCATATTATAATCATCTCAACTAAAACTGAACCTCATTTAGCCAAATGTAATTCAATGGATTTTCTTCACATAGATTTTTAAGCAGTAGGGCTTTCTGATGGATAATAATCTCAGAATATTCATATCCCACCCTAAGACAACAGAGTTTGAACTATATGGATGGGATCTGTTCTGACTATCCCTACATTGGAATATTCACAATTACTCACCATCAATAAAGTATAATAAAGTAAATATGGTTTACACTCACAAAACAATGTTCAAGTTGGCTTCATCTCCAGATTTGCCTTTTTTTAATTCTGTAAGTTAAATTATTTTGTGTCATTTCCCTGCAGGAGAACGCCAAGGACTGTGGAGGGGCGTGTGTCATTTCCCTCTCTGTCTCTCTCTTCCTCGTCTGTCTCTCCTTCTCGGCCCTCGTCTCCCGATGACGGACAGCTCAGTCGTCCCGCCCATTCTCATATACACCAGCTGGAGATTGGACAACAAGCAGAATCCAGAGATCTGTTGTGACAGTGGACACGACCGAGTGGATTTGTCTAAACTGAGTATGTCTGATTCTGCACAATTAAAAAAAAAAAAAAATCTCTCCTGATGGACCTCTGATGTGGTTTATTGACATCTGAGAACTTGTTTCACCTGGACTAAAAACTGCAAAGAAAAGTTAAAGTTAAAGGGCCGTTGCCATGGATACACTTCCTGTCGGCCATGTATCAGTTGCTTTTGCTTGAGCCATTTTGCATCTCAAAATCGATGAACTTAACAGGAGGGATGCCAAATGGATGCACATGGTAGCTGTGACATGGAGTGAAAAAACAGGATTTCGAGACCCTGTCACCTGAGGCAGCATGAGAAAGTCCAAGGAGGAAAAAACGGCAAGACTGGATTTCAAGCTCGCTGAACTGATACTGTACATGTGGGTGCACACGCAAGCACACACATATCCAATATTTTATTATCATGGACCTCTTTTGAACTCATGACATCTACAGACTTTTACAGACTATGTTATATCAAAGAGAGACTGTTTTGTTATGTGAATATTGATCACTGGACAATGCTGTGATGCTGATCAATCTTTTTTTTAAATGTTGAAGGACAATGGCCACTGAGAGAAAAGCTACAGTCATGTACGGGGAAAAAATGTTGTGTAACACCAGATCCTCTGAGTTTTATTTTACTTGGTTGCTTGCAATGTACAGAAACTTCTGCCGTTGCACTTACTGCAAGTCTCTCTGGATAAGAGCGTCAGCTCAATGCCTAGAATGCAATTATAACTGAGTTATAAACATTATAAAAAGTAATAAAAAATAATTGAATAGTCAATATGACTTACGTTTAATAGTGTTAAACAGGAAATATCAGCACCTTCAGGATTTCATGTTTGAGTGATTATTATGACCAAAAAATGTGATTCTGTGACAGCTCTTTTGAAAAATGTCTGTCTGCCTTTCTGTCTTTATCATCTGTGAGCCCGTGTCTGTCTGTGTGTCTGTACACACTGTATGTGATTATGTCTGTCTGTCCTGGAAATGAACAGTACATACACATGGGTCAGCTGGGTACATGCAGGGGACAGCGTACTTGATAGCAATACAGACTTTCTACCATTTTACAACCAAATACATAAGTCAACATGGATAACATCACTGACAGGCAAACAAAAGCACAAAATAGAAGTTTAGATTTGATTTATGGATGAAATAAGAAATCCACATTGTTTCAGCGAGTATCTACTTAGTATTATTTCCAGTATCACCAAAATATTATATTTTCAGGAATTAAGAACATTTGTAAGGCATCACTGATGCACTGGTTGGAAACAGTGGTTTTTGAATAGGTTTCTTAGGCTCTATAGGGTCAAGGAACTACTACACATAGAAATGATTTAGCATATAAATGACCATGTAATCTTATAATTCAAGTGATAAAAGAGAAAGAAAAAGAAAAAGGAACCATCCACTCAGAGAAACAAGGTTTTTCACGCAGCAACAACTGTACAATTGTAATTGTGTGATACTTTCGGGAAATTGTATTGTTGATATACTGTATGTAATTGTAATGTACATTAAAACTGTAAATCTAATTGCATAGGGTATATTTTAATATGTATGCTTGCATGTTTCATATTTTGAACTATGTTTTACACAGCATTTCGTTGTATCTTGGGCGGTGAGTGTGTCCCTGTAGCTTTTTCTACGCAGAAATCACGGCATTTTGAATCATCTTACATCTTGCATGTCTTCAAGTTCAACTCATTTGGATGAAAAATGGCCTGAGATTTTGTCAGTTTATGTGTTGGACTTAAATATTTGTGTGCGTGTGTGTGTGTGTGTGTGTGTGCGTGTGTGTGTGTGTGTGTCTTACCATGTGTCTTGCTGAGATGAGAGTAATTCTATTCATCTGTCTCATTGTTTCATTTACTCTGTACAATATGTGTCAACATGGTATGTTGGTTGACTGACGTGAATCTGTAATAAGTAATGTATGAATAAATGTTATCCCTCTGTCATTCATACTTTAATTGAATAACAATTGGCTATGTGAACGCTGTCTTGTCCCGTGACTTTTTATTCTTCAGTAAAAGTAATGGATCTGATTGGAATTTCGTTAATAGTTAAATAATAAGGGTGAAGTACCACTTTTCCACCACTATTATTTAACTATTAATTAAATTCCAGTGGGGAATTGGGAAAGCTGTCAGAAAACAAACATGCATCATTGTACCTTTTAAAAGGTACAGCCGCAGTGACAAAAGGTACACTGGTGTACCTTTGTTGTGGCAGTGAAACACCTCTCCTCTCTACGGAAGCGTAATGCATTCACTTGAGAAAAAAAAATTGCCCTGTTTTTCTGAATTAACGAGATAATTATCTCAGAATTCTGAGAAAAGTTTTCATGAAAAAAAAAAATTCTGCTCTGTTTTTCTGAATTAACGAGATAATTATCTCAGAATTCTGAGAAAAGTTTTCATGAAAAAAAAAAATTCTGCTCTGTTTTTCTGAATTAACGAGATAATTATCTCAGAATTCTGAGAAAAGTTTTCATGGAAAAAAAAAATCTGCTCTGTTTTTCTGAATTAACGAGATAATTATCTCAGAATTCTGAGAAAAGTTTTCATGGAAAAAAAAAATCTGCTCTGTTTTTCTGAATTAACGAGATAATTATCTCGTTAATTCAGAAAAACAGCATTTAAAAAAAAAAAAAATTCTGCTCTGTTTTTCTGAGATAATTATCTCGTTAATTCAGAAAAACAGCATTTTAAAAAAAAAAAAAATCTGCTCTGTTTTTCTGAGATAATTATCTCGTTAATTCAGAAAAACAGAGCATTTAAAAAAAAAAAAAAATTCTGCTCTGTTTTTCTGAGATAATTATCTCGTTAATTCAGAAAAACAGGGCAAATTTATTTTTCTCAAGTGAATGCATTACGCTTCCGTACCTCTCTGACTGTAATCAACAATATTTAAATACCATGACCATCAGCGATGTAGTGGAGGGAAAACCCACCCAACTCAGTTTACCCACCTTTTTATTTGACATACCACACTAAATATTTATATGATATTCAGAGTATACATCATAGAGAGTAACAGGCCTATCAAATTTATGTAAGTTATATCAGTTTTTTTCTGAAAAGGGAATTTATGTTTGTTTACATTGGTGGATGTTTGCCTGATGATACCCACATAGTTTACCCGCCTTTTGATTTACCACTAGATCGCTGATGACCACAAAACAACCAGTGCTTTTTTATAGCCGATATTGATTTTCCCTTGAGTGAAGGCGGCCAGGCCAGCAGCAGGCCAGCAGGGGCGGTAGTTGTCTCTTTCTGTCTCATTGTGTCTGGTTGTTGCTCTGAGTCTGCACCGCCCGGCGGAGAGACAGGCAGAGAGGAAAATGGCGGACGGCGTAGATCACATCGATATCTACGCCGATGTAGAGGAGGAATTTAACCAGGTATTTAATCCTCAATCACTAAACTTAGCTTGGTTGTATTATTTTGTATACATTGGCGTTATCTGTGGTTGTTATTATGAGTGGAAATGAAGTGCTAACCCGGTCAAACGAGCCTCACGCGCATACAGGCCCCCTTTCACCATGCTGCAAACCTACAGCCTCAGCTAGGACTCACAGCCTGAAATTGTCAATTTATGTTTTCCTTAACATTGTAGACGGTATATTTTGCGTGTAACATATTTTATACCATATGCAAAACCAGTTAGCGTCCTTGCGCAGGCACGAGAAACGCTTGTTTTTATTGTTTAGCAACCGCTCATATTGAGGCCGCAGCATGGCCTCCTATGGCGGGCTAGGAAGTTCAATGAACGCAGTTAGCTAGCTGCTGTTAGCTTTACAGCTAACAATGTTTGGCAAATCCTTCGTGTTCACCTGTCATGTAAGCTAGCTTAAGTCAGAAACGAAGGTAGGTGACTTGTTGCCAAATGGCGAGCCTATAAAACATTTATGAGGGTGAAATTAAACAAAGGCTAGGTCAATTGTTAGCTTTGGGTTAGCCACATTTAATCGATGGCTGATGTTGTTTTTATTCTTCCCACACGCCCCCTTCTACCACTATAATGTGGTCGTTTTATTGTCAGTTTGTCAATTCTGGGATGACGTGATTTTTCAGGATTGTAGTTTATGTAGACGTAACTCTTCTATCATTTCATCTCATTTCCGTCCCTGAAACAGCTATGAAATGCTGTAGTTTGTTGACCCGGCGTGCCATATCTCATGCTGCCTTCAAGTTCAAGTAAAGATACTTTGTGCTGCAACGGCAATTGAAAAGAAGAAAATACACATCAGATGTCTTAATTTAACTGTTTTCATGCTCTCTGCCCCTTCACATAAATAACCCTAATAACCCTAATAACCCTAAAAACCTGTTCACTCAGTCACTCTGGATACAAGCATCCACTGAATGTTTGAAATGGAAAAGTTGTTTTGTTCTGGCTAATTGGGTTATGTGTGCTGCAGGCCTACTGTGTGAAAAGATTATCTGTTCAGGTCAATTTGAGACTTGCCCGGTTGGGCCAATAGGTCAAAGTTCAATTTACCCCTTGTATTGTGTTTTTTTTCCACTGGCCCTGCAGGCAAAAACGAAAATAGTCACGTGATTCACTACTCCTTAGAAATCTGTGGGTTTTAACATTGTATGCTGTAGGCTAGTTCTTTTACCATGTGAGTTAACATGTCTGTGCTATGAAACTCTTTAAGTCTCCACCGAATCGATATCACCAAAACAAATCCGTGTATATTCATTGTACTTGGTGAATAAGGTGATTATGATTGGCATACAGTAGGAGATTGCAATTGATAATCTTGAAGTGTTCTTTCTGTCCAATGATGCCATTGCTTTAAGGACAAATCAGCTTTCTTGAGTCTCATGCATTCAATTCATGCTATTTCCAATGTTGAAGTTTCAACGGCAGAACCAGTAAAATTGCCATTTTAGAATAATTTGAATGGAAATGCCAATATAATGGTCTCTGTATCGATATTCAATGTATTGTATTGAAAAATAATGAAACACTTAATTTGCATAGTACGTTTTAAAACCTTAGGAACAAACATGCTGCTGTCGAAACCAGTATAGAACTAGAATATTAGATTAACCACGTCTTCTATCAGAAAAATACTAAGCAGCGTAAACGGTCCAATCATTGACTTAAGTCTTATTATTATGTCCAACAGGAAGCCGACTACCCAGTCCATGAGCAGATCGACCTGTACGATGATGTCATATCTCCGTCAGCCAATAACGGCGATGCTCCAGAGGACCGTGACTACCTGGACACACTGCCTGCACCAGGCGGCACGGAGGGAGGGAAGAGTGCCCCACCCAACGTAGTCTACACTTACACAGGCAAAAGGATCGCCCTATACATTGGAAACCTCACATGGGTAGGTCTGAGATTTCTATTCGGGCTGCTCAGTAACTCGGGGAAAGAACATCTCAATTTATTTTACTGCAGTGTCAAAATCCCAAGAGGTAGCAGCTTTTCTCTGGGGGAAAGGCGTTAATGACAGCCTTGTGCGAAAGTTATTCTTCTGCCATGCTGGATTCTTGACCAACAAACTGATCTGCAACTTGGTGGAAAATCTTCAATTTTATTCAAACTAAGCGAATCCTGAATATTGGGATCAGTAGTAAAGATTATGCTCAACATAACAATGACTATGGCGATGACACTAGTGATGATGTAATTTTCTCTTTTGCAGTGGACGACAGATGAGGACCTGACAGAAGCCATCCGGTCGATAGGCATCACAGACGTGCTAGAGATTAAGTTCTTTGAGAACAGAGCCAATGGCCAGTCCAAAGGGTGAGCTGTGTGTGTGTGTGTGCGCGCATGTGGGTGTCAGACGTGCCTTTTCTCAGGTTTCTTGTTTGGCCCCGATACTCATGACTACACATTGTAGGTAATTTTAGACCCATTGTCTGAGATATTTGTTGTTGTGAAGAATAATTGAATTTCTAGGTGTGCCACTGCTCCCAGACCAGTCAGTGTGTTATCCTTGCATCCAGTGTCTGTCACACTCAACAGGAAAGACATTTTTAAGTAGTATTTATTTTAAGATGGGCAAAATGTTTTCACCACTCAGATCCTCAAGGCTTCATTGTGGGTTAATAGACAGTCTTATTACCCAGCCTGCCGTCAGCGTATCTTATTGACGTCAGCACATTGACCATAGATCATGATTAGATTTTGAAATGGATAAAGTGTAGGAATCCTGATGATTATTCTCTTACAGGACTAGCACTCACTCTGACTGTGTATGCATGTGTTTGTGTGCGTCCTCTGTGTGTGTGTGTGTGTGTGTCCCAGGTTTGCGCTGGTGTGTGTGGGCTCAGAGGCGTCATCCAGGAAGCTGATGGAGCTCCTGTCGAAGCGGGAGCTCCACGGTCAGAATCCCATCGTCACACCGTGCAACAAACAGTCCCTCAGCCAGTTTGAGATGCAGTCACGCAAAAGTAAGTAGAGTGCACACACACGCATTACTGAGCTGGTCCAAGATGAACTCACACAAAAGGAGGCATGATTTGCACAGATCTACACTCTCGCACACCAATTGATTAGTTCAAAATGCAGTCCCAATAAAGTAGGATTAACTACAATACACACACACACAGACGTATAGTCACTCACACAAGCAATTATTGCTACAATTAGGGATCCAACCGTGCAATACTTGGTAAAATGCATGATCTAGATGCATGCATGGCTGCATGCACACACAGCACTCACACATACTGTATATTACTTATTACACATTACTTTTCTTCACCTTACTCTCCAAGCATTGATTAGTATCTCAAGGTATTTGGGTGACTAAAAATCGAGACAGATATTGGCCAAGAGTAACTGTGTTCCTGTATATGGACATAACACACCCACAGGCAAAACTCTGGTGTAATCCCTGCAACAGCCACCGGCCCCGTCAGTGTCTTTGTGTGAAACTTGGGCAAGCAGTGTATGTATATGAGTGTCAGCTAAACGTCTTAAGAAGCTAAATGGGAATAAGTTGGTGTCTACTTGTTGTTTGCACAGGCACCCAGTCAGGCCAGATGTCTGGGGAGGGCAAGGCCGGTCCCCCCGGCATTGGCCCCCGCGGAGGTTTCCCCATGGGAGGTCGAGGCAGAGGCAGGTTCCCCGGACCGCCCGGCCCTGGGGGAGACCGCTTCCCTGGTCCTATCGGCCCTGGAGGGCCGCCGCCGCACTTCCCTGGTTAGTTTGGTAACAACCGTGTGTGCCAGTCACTCGCAGGGTGGGGGCAATGCCACTTTCAGTTCAGTCAGTTGAAAGACGCTAATTAAAAACTATGACATTCAAAAAAAAACTAGATCAAAGAACAATCAGAACAATTTTCTTTAAAATGTTCTATTAAAAGTAAAAAAGACTCATAAAAATTAAACTGTAGATGTCTGTCAGTTTTCTAAATGTGATTGAAGTCCAGCTCCCTCAGTGATTAAATTGAAAGGGAATTGTCCATGGCCACTCAAAGAGCCCTCTGTTGGAAGAGTTCTGTCAATATAGTGATAACTGCATTAATTATATTCTTTTCTCTTGTACTTCCACCAGTGTTATTCAATCTCAGCTTAATTGTTTCAATTCAAATACTTTTCTAATAAAATGTCCAAAATCCAGTTTTTCATATGAAGATTTCAACCATTCAAATAGTTCCTGTGGGAGATAGTTCAATGTTGCCTGGCAACAGAAGAGCTTCAGAAAGTAAGCAGGTCAATTCAGTCACTGACATGACAAAAAAAATGTATCACTAGCCGTGTCAGTCATTTGCTGAAATCCATTTTTGAATTACTTTGAGCGATTGCTTTTGCCTGATTTCACTGGAAAATTGCCAGGGTTCTGGACTTGGCTGAAAATTGAATCATCCATTCCAAGTTTTTGGGCACACAACTCCTATTCATTTGTATTGAAGATTGATGCTCTGCTTCTTCCCAAATATTTTACTATGATTTTGTGATGCCCTGATCACATCTCTAATCTAATCAGTGCTGGAAAACTAGTTGAATCCTGTTTCCACGCTCAGCAAAGTAGTTAAAACCATTTTCCAACCCCAGCAAGGTAATTGAATCTGTTTCATTTAGTAATGTGACCTGGGTCTTATTGGTGAATAGCCAGAGATTATATAAGAGTTTGGTGATCCATTATCTGTATAGGTGGATGTAGTGGGAATCAAAGCTGTGGTTGTGCCATGCGTTAACCTTAAAGCTATATAGGCCCAGACCTGGTTAACTCTGTTAAAGAGATGCCTTGATTTTTTTGAATTGTCTGTTTTTCTTTTTCAGGCTCTTGTCACCCATGTGGTGAAAGTTGTTTTTAACAATAATAGACCAGTGTGACATTATCACCACAATGTAACAAGTGCCTTGTAAATTAAAAATGAGATTAATTCAAAATGTGCAGGTATCACTTTAAACTCTGCTTTCTGCCTGGCTGTGCTGGTCTGTTGGCACGGTCCAGGCTATGCTTCTACTCACACACTGCATGGAATGAAGGCTAGTCTGTTATATTCTGTGTGTTTCTGGAGAGGGGTCTGTCACCTTTCCCATCTCCCCTGGCAGGGCTGTGTCTGTCTGTGTGTCTCTCTCTTCCCATCTCTTTTGTTCTCTATCTCTCCCTGTCCATCTCCACTTGAACGAATGCCCCTTCCCCATAACTGCCCTGGCTGCCCCTTTCTGCTTTCTCTGACATCTTACAACACCACTCTTTGACAAGCAATTTGCTCAAGGCTGTACTTCACAAACTGCCAGCCGTAAACACCTTTCAAATCTTGGATTGGCCTTTTTAAACCTACAGTAGAGGAGGATCTAGATAGAGCCGCCAGCTTGTCCTTTCTCCTTTCCTTTCTTTCCCTCTCTTGTCCTTCATCTCGCCTTTTTCACGTCTCTTCTCTTGCTTACTGGCTGGTGCCCTGTGCTGCTGGGCCGTGATAGGCCTTCAGTCGGGAGGCGGGAGTGTATGGAGGGAAGAGTTGTGATTGGTTTGTTTTCTCCCCCATTAGGCTCGGGGATGAGACCAGATCTGATTAGGCACCAAGATGGCCCTCTGATGGATATGAGTTTCAATCCCTTCCCGCCGGGGGGCAGGGACGGGAGCTGGCGACCCAGAGGTGAAACGCCTCGATTGATTTGATTGATTCGATCGATTCGATCGATTGCCTCCTTATCCTAACCCTGAGCCGTCTGTTTGTAGGAAGAGTTGTGCCATTGAAACCGTTGAGGCTGACTGCTCCCAAAACGTCTGCATTTATCGCATTGCAGTCTAAATCTCTGAAGGTGTGGGCCTTTCTGAGGCTATACTGAATAGTGTCTCCACCAAGGCCATCTGTCAAGAAAGAGACAATTATGTTAAATAAGAATGGCCCTATATACAACAAAATTAAATGTGTGAATATGTGTGCATATCTGTAAACAAATTTTAGAGAAACATACGCTGTGTTCCATTAGGCTAACAGTTAAATACTTAAAATTCAATCCTACTTTTCTTTGTTGATGAAAGGCTGTGGTTATCGTAAAACATTTCTGTTGTGACCTCATTTGAGAGATAACAAAAACAAGCAAAATTGAAAAGATAACCGTTTACAATTCAGTGACAAGCTACTTCGTTGTGTATAGGTCCAACAGATTCCTGATAAATATCATTAAGTTGTCAGGCAGCAGATAGAATTTAAGTTAGTCTAAGCAGAGATTGGCTAACATTGTGGCAGTAAAATGTACTTCCAGACAGTAATAAAAATGTATTAGTGGAGGCTTAAAACAGTTACAGACCTTTCAATGTCACAACTTTTTTTTTTTTTTTAGAAAAGAAAAAAGCTTTGATCCTAACCCTGACACCCCTGACTCTTCCTTCTCTAAGACTGGGCAGAAGCACACAGCAAGTCTCTGAAAGGCCATACTGCACTCTACCTAGTATATCTCCCAAATTATTAATTATATCCCTGTCGGCCTCGGATTGAGTTCTGCCAGAACCCTCTCTCCTGTATCTCTTCTGTTCCATAACCATCTGGGCCTGTATAATGGCTCAGTGTAAAAAAAATAAATAAATAAATACTTTTCCTTTTAAGTTAAGTTTAATTTCTATAATTCCTTCTTGCAGTTCCATGAGAGACTGGTCAACTGAAACAAATGGTTTGTTGAGAAAATCCTGTAGTGTCCACTCATTTTAACTGACAGCTCTTGTGTGGCCGCTACACTCTATAATCTGGCTGCTGTTGGCACATGCAATGGTACGTCCTTTTCATTTAAAAAATGATGAGGGAAAAACAAGCCAGCATTGAAAGGAGAGGATTCTGGTTGAAACACAACCTACCTCCACTTCAGACAAGCTGGTAGTGTGTCTCCTGAACTCCTCTTGCCTTCTGATTTCATTAACAGCATCATTTTTGGCCTTATCCATTTCTCTATCGGTTCTCACCTGCTTTCTCTCTCTTACTCTTATGTATCCTAGTTCATTCCCTCTTTTTTGCTGCCTCTATTGCTATTCCTTCCTTGCCCGTATTCCCCCACTGCACCGTCTCTCTCCGCTTTCCTGCTTTCTCTATTTTCTCTGACGTTTGGTTTCTTGTGGTTGACTTGCCTTTTCGAGTAGCTTAGGGTTCCCACATAACAAGGAAAACGTGGAACATGACAACTAGTTTTCCAATCAATTAAAATACATGGAAAATCGCAAGATTTTTAAAAACGTAGATAAAGGTGGTGGAAAAAGTACCGTACCCTTTCTCAAAATTCATCAAAAATGTTCATTTCAAAGCTCTCAAAAAGGCTTTTCCCAAAGGAGCATTTCTGACCTTGCTAATAGTGATGACCTCCCTAAAATCTCCTGCAGTTGAATATTTTAGCACCTACAAATGGAGTTTCACCAAAGTCTTAATTTCTTAAAAATGACCTGTTTCCTAAAGTAGAGTGGGAATTTCTTTGACCTCTGACAGAAAGGGGCTTTCACAAAGTGGCCACAAATAAGTGCTGTAACTAGATTTTTGTAAACAGACGACAGTTGCGACTGCATCCCAAAATTCACCCGCTACTTTCACTTTTCTTACCAGCCAACTAAATTTTCTGAATAGAAAATAACCTCCAAATAATTGTTTGTTACCAGCAGCAGTGGCTGGTACCATGATTATGCCGGTGGTAATGTCTGACCTGACTGTAACACTGAGTGAAAGCAAAGTTCACCAGTTCTTGAGTTGAATCATTCACCTCTGGCCTGTTTTTTCTGTTTGTCTTCTCTGTTTTCAGGTGGGATGCAGGGCCCCCCTCGCCCCCCTCCCGGTCCCCCAGGCCCCCCCGGCCCTCCAGGTCCTCCCCCCCCTGGTCAGGGGCTCCCCCCTCCCCTCGCTGGACCCCCCAATCGTGGCGACCGCCCCCCTCCCCCTGTCCTCTTCCCTGGTCAGTTTGGCCAGCCGCCCATGGGACCCCTGCCCCCCGGCCCCCCTCCCCCTGGCTACGGCCCTCCCCCTGGTCCCCCACCCCCTCAACAGGGCCCCCCACCCCCAGGACCCTTCCCTCCTCGTCCCCCAGGCCCCATTGGGCCCCCCATGGCTCTGGCTCCTCCTCCCCACATGCCAGGCCCCCCGCCTGGTGGACCTCCACCAGCTCCCCATGTCAACCCAGCCTTCTTCCCCCCGCCTGGCAACAACAACATGCCCCCCAACGACAGCCGAGGCCCCCCCGGACCAAACGACCCATACGGACGCCCGCCACCCTATGAGAGAGGAGACTACGGCCCTGGAGGACGGTAAGGATGGATGGATGGTTTGTTATCAGTTTACAAGAGGACCTTTTTTTTTTTTTAATGAACAGACGCGATGAAGGTTATACCAAAAGAGAAGTATGTATGTAGTAGAAGTATGGCCAAGTTGGAAGATGATTATGGTAATAATAGTGATGATGATAACCATAGTTGCTGTAGCTCTTAGCAAAGTTACAAAGTGCTGCAAGTGGAACTTAAGGAAGAATGATGGATATTGTTTTTCATCTTTTGGCCAAGCTTTTTTACCTTGGTCTCCTTGGAAAATCAATTATCACTTTTTTCTTTCCTTTGTCCTTAAAGTTAGACATGAGTTCTCCAGTGAGGTTAATAATAATAATACATTTGATTTGTATAGCGCTTTTCAAGGTTTTCAAAGACGCTTCACAGCAAGAGGCAAATAACAATTTAAAACATCAAATCGCAAGCAGAAAGGTAAAATGAGTCATAGCAATACTGAGAAAACAAGAACGGTGAGATAAAAGAAACAAAACAATGTATCAACTAGCAAGCAGACACAGACTTAAAAAGGGTAGAACAAAATAACTGAAGAAAATTGAGAACAAGGGAGAAAATTATATATTAAAGGCTATTGTGAACAGGTTACTGTTAATGTTTTTTTTTTTATCAATTTAGAGTGTAACGGCCATGGTTATTTGGTTCACTATATGAAATGCAAGTTCTATGAAAGGAGACTACAAAGAGAATAAAACTGCTTTTAGAATTTGAGTTTATTATTCTTTGCAAGCAAAGAATAAGACGTAGCATGTCATTGTGCCCTTTCATCAAACTATAAAATAGTTTCTGCTTTAGCACTGGAATTAAATGAAAAACAACCTGTGCTCTAACCGTCCTGTAGTGGGGGAAAGCGAAAAGAGAATTTTCCCCACAGGAATCAGAGTAGAACACACAGAAAAATACTGGCATGCTAGCATTACGCTATTGAGGGATTTCTAGATCCTTTTTTTGGACTCTTCCGTTAAGTGGAACATAACCTTATTTGTCAAGTGACCTGTGTGTGTGTGTGTGTGTGTGTGTGTGTGTGTGTTTTTAGGGAGATGGAGGCGTCGCGGACCCCGCTGAGCGAGGCAGAGTTTGAGGAGATCATGAACAGGAACAGAGCCATCTCCTCCAGCGCCATATCTAGAGCGGTGTCTGACGCCAGCGCAGGTAACACACGCACTGAGACACATGACACAGAGATACATACCACAGACGCGCACACATACATACCGCTGTTTGTCAGTAACACACAAACTGCGTGACTTGACATAAACCCAGGCTTACTGCAGACTCGCCACTTTCTCTCTCTCTGTCTAGCTGACTATGGCAGTGCTATAGAGACCTTGGTGACAGCCATCAGTCTGATAAAGCAGTCTAAAGTGTCAGCTGATGACCGCTGTAAGGTCCTCATCAGTTCCCTGCAGGACTGTCTCCACGGAATCGAGTCAAAGAGTTACGGCTCCGCCTCCAGGTGAGAAGTAAAGCAGGTACCCAGACCTGCCTACCTGTATGCATTTTGTGTAGCAGCTCCATATTTGGACATCAGATTACGCTGTTGTTAATGTTAAAACATGCTAAAAGAGGCCTAAAAAAATCACATTTTGGCATAAAGCTTGGGTGACAGTTGTTCAATGTTATTTTCCCATCCAAGCAGCGCTTTTGACTTTGGTAATCTCTTTGTTGTGGCTTATGTTTGTGTACTTACCAGCCACTTTTGCATTTTTTTAAGGAGAGTCAGTATTTTTGTGAGTAGTTGGTAGTAGTATTTTTACTCTGTGTATTCGGACATTAGGGAAGAAGAGAGGGAGACGTCACAAAACAGAAAGTTCTGGTGGGATTCAGTCCCAGGACAGTCGGGGTATGCCACCATTTTTAGGACCATTTCTATTTGTTTAGTTGGTGAAATGGTGGATTCTTGGATTCAGCTGCTGTGGCCTCTGTGGATAGAGAGGATACTCTGATACCCAGAACGTAACCTACGTATGTTTCTCTTTGTTTGTGCCAGGCGTGAGCGGTCCAGGGAACGTGACCACAGCCGATCCAGGGAGAAGAGCCGGCGCCACAAGTCCCGCAGTCGCGACCGGCACGAGGACTATTACCGAGAACGCAGCCGGGAGCGTGACCGCCACCGTGAGAGGGACCGGGATCGAGACCGGGAGAGAGAGAGGGAGAGGGAGTACCGACACCGCTAGACCAGAGGGGAGAGGAGGGGAGGTGTGTATGAATATTACATTTTTTTCCGCATTTTGTCTTCTTCTGTTCTGTCAGTTTCTCTCTCCTGTCTTCTTTATCACTACTTTCATGTCCCAGACCTGGGCTGAGCCAGGCTGGTCCAGGCACAACTAAACTAAACTTCATGGCAAGAGGAGAGACCACCAGTCTTCAACCTCAAAAAGTCCTCTCTTTGATTGCTCACCTCCTCTCTCCTCTCTCCTCCTTGCCTCCTCACCAAGATTCATTGGATTTGAGCCTCTAGTAGAGCAGTGTTTCTCAACTGGAGGCCCAACAGTGAGGCACCAGACTTTTTGAAACAGATGTGTTCCCACAAAAAACATCCTGTCAAAATGTGATGTAGTGAGGATGCAGGTGTGCATTGTTGTTTTATCCTCCAGTATAAGGGAAACCCTTGAGGAAAAATGATTTCTTTGCAGTCAAGGTAGAGTTAAAATTTCTGTGTGCCAATGAGTGCATTGGCTTCCTGGCAAAGCTTTTGAAATTTCAAAGGAGAGAAGAGGTAAGCAAGGAAAGACTTTTGAGACTCAATCCTTTCATGGTTTCAGGTAGGTGTAAGGTAAGTCTGCTCTTCTCCACGTTTCATTATCACTGATCTGCTGTTTATATGGTGTGTGTATTTATACACATTTCATGTGTTTCACTATGCTGCTTTGTACAAAGGGACCTTGTAAGAGTTTGTATCTATACTGTAGTTTTCTATCAACTCTCTCCCAAAATCAAAAAAAAAACCTGCACCATTGATAGTTATTTGTAAATTGACTTTGTGGATGCATTGTAACTTTTTGGTCTACAGGCCACAGTGGCTGGTACATTCCAAAATTCACCAGCCACCTACTCTGTTTTTACTCTGTTTTATCAGCCAAGTAGAATTTCAGAGTAGAATAGTGAATTCTCTAAGAGATAGGATGAACTTGTGCAAGGCTGGAAATCACCACCAACCAAATGCCGGTAAATGGATTGGATGGTAACCATCTATCATTTAGAGGTCCTGTGCTAATCTTAAAATCTATTTGGCTGGTAAAAGAGGGGAAATGGCTGGTAAATTTGGGGATGTACCAGCGACTTTGGCCAGTAGACAAAAAAGTTAGTTTTCTGGCTTGAATGTATGTGAGGTAATGGTTTCTCTAAGTGTATTTGACCGTGACTTGGTTTGTCAGTGTGCTTCTGAGAAAGGTTGGTTGAGTGATTGTCAGGTTTCAGATGTCATAGCATTCCACAGTCATTTGTGACAGTACAGATTTAGCATTTTGCCTTGATGCTTGTTCCGTATATTCAAATTAAATTGTATTTTTAGAAAATATATGCCAATGCTCAACTGCATTTTTTTTAATGGAGCAACACATTAAATGTTCAATTCATTGAAAAAAGTTGGTAGATCTCTACTTTGACATGTACATCTGTTTTTAAGAACACTAGTATTGCATTGGAATACTTAAAAAAATCTGAAAGTTTGTGGTTACTGCTTTAACTTCATGTAGTAATTTATGCACTGAGACCAGTAATATTAGCATTGTCTTGAATACTGATGTAGCTTGTTTTGAGAGCCCCAAATCAATTTGGATACTTTTGTTTTGAAAACCTGCCAAATGTATTAGCTATGTTGTGTATACATTGCCATCGATTTTAATTTGAAAACTTGGAATATCATTGTCATTTTATCATACTGTCAAGAGCAAGTGAGAATTGACTATCAAACCATGTCAATATTTGATGGTTTTTTGGACAAAGAAAAATTTGACAATGTGATTATGCTACATGTACATGTCAGTAATATAGCTTGACAATCTGTGTTTTTGTGTAGTCGAGTATTGTTAGTATAGAGTGTTGCTCATTTTGCTGCCATTACACCTCAAGTCAAAGGGGTTGAAGTGAAGTTAAAACAAAATTATTTACACCACTTTATACCAATGTCCTCTCATAACTTATTCTGGATCATAATGTGGAGTCCAAATCTTGCAATTATGCAAAATGTCACTCAGATTGCAGTTGTTTTTGAGCCAAAACGGGTTTAAAAGTAAACATTTCGCTGCCCTTCCCATATTTTCCCAAGGCAATGAATTGATGATTTAATTGTAATCTGTTTTAGTAGTATATCACTGGTATATTAGCAAGAGTATATTACTGTGTAAAGGTGGTGATGACAGTGGGGAGAGTGAAACCTAGAATCAGAATAGCCCTTTTCAAATCCCCATGTGTACCCAGTAAACAAATGTTTGTGCCGCTCACCAGGCCATCATTAAAAACAAAATTTATTTGAGCTGCCTGGTTCAATGCAACCTAAATTACACAAAATAAATCCTAACCATTATCTTATTGTGACAACTTGTAAATGAAATTTAAATGAAAGTGAAAATACTAATTAAAACTGTCAATGATTTTCAGTTTCAAAGCAAACATGTAAGGGGTGATTTGACATTGACTGTGATACATATGGAGAGTCTGAAATATCGGTATTTAGTTCTTTCTTTGCTTCTCATCTTGTATGTATTTCAGAAATGATTACAGATTATGGTACAGTAGATCAAGGAAATAAGCATGGCGTTCCAATAATTAGACTATAGATCAAACTTGGGTCAATTACTAATTAAAATCCCCTAAAAAACATTGATTTGCTTGGCCCTCCCTAGAGGGAAAGATGGGCGGGATTTATATTTTTTGGATTGGTTCTATTATTCCAGATAAGTCCACCACAGATACGAAATTGAATCAATTTTAAATAGTAAATCGACCCAGGTTGGCTAGAGATCATAACAAAATTGTTTCCCAGTGTCTTGCTTCATAGATTTGACAGCTGGTTGTGATTTTGTTGGCTTGTTGGTGTTTTTCAAATGGTAAATGGTTTGTAGGATGACTTTTCTTCTGTGAGTGAAACTACTTAACTCTAGCTTGTATATAATTATTTTAGGTACCAGCTTGTCTCTTGAATGTCATGTTTTGCTTACAAATGACATGTAGATGAATACTTTTCAGGCTAATGTTGTAACATTTACTGGTGTTTCTCATGGCAATTTAGCATTTCACAAAGCATTTTATATAATCTTTGTGTTGAGATGCTTTTCCCCACCGTGTTACTTGCGTGTAGATATTTGATAACATGGTAAATCCTGACAATTTTTGGAATTGCAATTGAGTATCGGTGTTGAACGTTTTTGTGTTATCTTGAGGTCTTTCCCACCCAAGGCACTATAGAAATTGTTTTGTGTTATGTACAAACCATTCCTTGGAACAGGTTGAGTTAAAGGAGTAGGCCATTTATTGTGCATTGTTTTACAAGGCTTCTCTTGCTTTTATAAAATGGCTAGTTGAACAGTAGCATGACAAACTTGAATTGCTCTTCTGTTTACAGATTACAGTGGCCCTGCAGCAACTTTCTACGTTAACACTTCTCCCCAACTAATATTTCTCAAAATAAGTTCCTTAGTCTCATCAGAGAAGGTAGAAAATTGCCTTGTAAGTAACTCAGCTCCATAATTCAAGAGAATCGAAGCTATATTTCCAACACAAGTGTGAGAGGTGAACTTCAGCTGAAATCAATTTTGTTCACTCTTGCTATCACTCCACCATAATTTCTTAACCTAGCAGTGCACACAGAGCATGGAATAGTTCCTATATATTCAAACTTTTGTATACATTTGTTTCATGATTAGTGTCTACTTTTTCATCATTTAACTCATTTAGTTTGTATACTGCTTTATGCTGAGGAATATTAGCTGGGGTGTTGTCTTAGCTTGTGGAGTTGCTGCAGGAATACTGTTTGCCATTCGGTAACAAAAGCACGGTGGATTCTGTGTCCTTGAGCTAGCTACTTTGAAAGCAAGAGAACCATTGTAAAAGAAGGTAAAATGGATGTCTTATTCCTTAGAGAACCTTTCAAATGATGGCCATAGTGTAGAATCATGCTAATCTTCATCTGCCAACTTTAGCTAAGTTGATCTTTACTCTGTTCAAGTCCATTCTGCCATTGCTACAAAGCAACTCAGTGAAAGTAAGGCTGCGTGTCCACCGGGAACCTCTTTACAACACAGGTTTCTTCTAGTTTTCAGTGGAAAGGATGTGTGTAGTAGATGGGTTCAAAATATTTGAACTTAGCAATAGAGCACAGAGTTTTCAACAGTAGCGAAGCAACAGCATTAGCCACAACTAGCACTTTCACATGCATCTCTTTAGCTCTGTTAGATAAGAGATCCCCAGTGGACACGAGGCCGAACAATTTTTGATAATATGTAGACAGTATAAAGACGTAATTGCTAAGGTGTAAGCTAATGGGGATCTCATTAAAGATTGTTGCCCTTTTTCACCTTTTTATTTTTACAAAAATGTTTCTTGCAGTGTGAATGAAATGACCAGAGAATATATGGAAGTGGAGAAAAATGTTCATTGTAACATTTTTAAGGCCAAACATGTCCATTCTGTAAAATTAGTCTTTTCCTGTACATGCAGTTGGTCTGATATCACAAAGAGCATGTTTTTAATCAGGGAAAAGAGCTGATCAGGATTGAGTCCCAAATATATTGCTTGTATTCCTGATGATGATAATGCTGTCCGTGCCATGTCTCTTGTGTCCACAGATATGCTTTAACACTGTTTTATCTGTTCATATAGCCATGGGGGAGCGCACAGTGTTTGTACCAGGCAGAAATGACTTTATGATGCTCTCTCTCCAGTCTGTCTGTAGGTGTGTGTGTGCTGGGGATCGCAGCCCTGATGTCCTGATCAAACGAGCATAATCTTTGCTCATGTCAAACCTGGGTCAAACAGGGTTTAGAATCCTTTCTGATGACATGGGAAGTGTTTGAGTCACCTGTAGCTGTCGGCCAAAGGTGTGGGGTCAGCACATTTTGGACAAGTCCAAAGTATTTGGGTGGGTTTCAGAGGAAAGTCAGGAAATGGACATTCACACCCATTTCATGTTAGTGTAGAAATGCAGAGTGAAGCACACGCGCAATCAATAAAATCTGCTTCTCCATTCCAAGAAACCGTAGAGTCACAATTTCTTTGACCCTGAGAGATGGCCTGAAGTCAAGATGTAAAATATTAAGCAGTAAATTACATTCTTGCAGTAAGTGTAATGTTTAGAATAACCTTAAATTCCTAGGACATTACATTAAACAAATCTACAATGTCCAAATATGAAATTGTAAAATGGTAAATGTGTAGGATCTCAGGCTGTTCTGTGGTATACTTTGTGGCAGGTGAACTCATTTGAAATCATTACCTGTCTAAAAGGATTTGATGGACTGTTTGACCCTGGTTTGGCTGTAGCTTGTTCTGTTTCCATGCTGTATTGATTGACACACTGCTACACACCATAATGTTTTCTATGAACCACCCACCAGTAGTCACAGCAGCCAGATTTATACATTTCTATAACCATAACAGTTTCCTTACATGAATCTAAAATGATGAATGTTTAATGTCCCGCATGATTGTACATTAGTATAATCATAGAATGCAATGATAGAATGATACAATTTGCCCATTACCTCAAGTTCAAATGATTCCCATTGCACTTGTACTGGATGTTGTAGTCCAGAGTTGAGATAGTTCACAGAGGGGTGGGTGGGACTTTTGCTTCTTTGTTCTATGAAGTGTTGGTATTGTCTGATTCACTCAAATGTTCATGTCTCCAACCATGCACCATGTAATACCAAAACCTTTCTATGGCCAGTACTTAACCAATTTAAACGAGTATTTCTGTTTTTGGCCCATGAAAAGTCAAACTCTTTCTATAAATATACTGAACTAATTCACTCTGGTTTCTCTTAACTTTGAGACAAAAATGTTCTGTGTAAATACCAATTCAACTTGGCATCTCTGCACCATATAAGCAAAACCTTGTCACCAACACATTTCATTTGAAATTAGTCTATACTTGAAATTACCCTTAACTTGAAATGACTTTTATATTGGAACTGTTCAGCTGCAAAATCAAGTAATCAAGGTAATTTTTCTGTTTGGGATGGGAGGGACAACATCTGTACCTGGTGGATGGGTTGAGAGGGTTTTAAATGAGAGGAAATTAATGAAGTCACTGTAGCATTGTTGACAATCTACTTCAAATTGCAATAACAGTCTATTACCATTTATAGTTATGATGAAGATGCTGCCTTTCCAATGACCTGTATCTTGCATGCTGGACTTGTCTTTCTCATTGAACAGTAGAATAATTTGGGTGTTATACACTGGAACTGTGTTGACCAGACCATACGGGTTACCTTAAAGCGCCTTTGCATTAAGATGATTGTTTTCTCCATTATCAATCTATGTAACAATCTCGTTATGCTTAGAAACCCTACCACTGGACTGTTGTGGCAAATTCTCACTTCTGGTGTTAGGTGCGTCCCATTCTCTTTGTAGTTAGTTAGTACAGTCGCTCTTGTCCTTTCTGTCTCTTCCTTCTGTGGTGCTTAATTTCCTGAAAACCAATTTGTTATGTTACAGTTTAGTTTGTATTGCCCCTCCCATGCACCCTTTCCTCAAATGATACCTCGACATTATGAGTTTTAGTGAGCAGTTTTCCTTCAGAAGGCATTTATCGCAAAGTTTGGGAACTGGATTCTCGTTTGGTTTTTCAGTCAGCAGAAAGATGGCATGTTATTGCTGTTCTTAGAGTAGCTTAGAATGAAAAATACAAGAAACATTCTGCTATAGAGTGACCCTCGAAGAAAAATAAATGCTAAAATTCATAATGTCAAAACACTATAAAACTTAATATAGCCATGCATTTGCTTCAACAACAAAAACCGAGAGGATTTTAGAACTTTTTTCAGTACTCATTTAAAAGACCTCAGAGAAAATAAAGGACAAATGGGAGGGAGCAACTCTTTTAGAAAACTGATCTTGGTAGGAAAAACAGCATTTTAACCGTTCTCACCCCTTCGCAATATTTAACACTCTCACTCCGATGAGATTTCAAGATGTAATCTTTGCGAAACACCTACTTTGATCTCTTGGCTAGTTTCAGTGTAGGTAGATACATATGTAATGCTTTCACTCTACATGTAAGAGTTGGCCTTACCCCCCTAAAATATGCAGCTAATCAGAGGGTACATTTGATATTTTGTGCTGATGTCAGAAAACTGACCCTGTTAAGCCGGGCACACAACTACACGACGAAGCTCATTAAGTTACAGCGGACAAAGAGCCAATCTGATCCGGACTTTGATGACCCAGAATTTTCGAACATTTGATTTTGTCTACATCGCACTCCTAGTAAGATTTACGAGTTTTCAGAGTGGTGAGCAGCAATAGCCAATGAGAGCTCGCTCGGGAGCAGCGTGAACATCAAACAATGCACAGTCTAGCGAGCTCTTTTGATTGGATTTGATTTGGACTTCATTTGTCGGACTTTACAGTTTATGTTCAACACTTTGCAGAACAGACGGCACATGCTGCCTCCTTTTCCCCAACCATTCTCTACTCCAAATTCAGCACCTAGCCCTCTAGTTTCTTTTTCTTTTTTGGTACAAATGAGTGTCACAGTCACATTTAACATTGGTTTTCGCGAGACAGCAGGGTATCTAGATCTTTCATAACCAAATCCAAGTGAAGGATCTTTTAATGTGACCCACATCTTTGGCACATTAAGTGTGCGCACCACTACATCAGCAAGACAAGAAAATACAGGAAAGGAGGTCACTTAATGTGAGCGGTACAGAGCTCTTAGGTTTTTGACAATCATGTAGTGTGTGCTCGGCTTTAGGTGCACAGCCCCTTGTTTTGGGATGCACATGTAAACCAAAATACATTACTTAGTTGTGGCAGGAGAAAACTGCCGGGTAAAGTGCTTGCTGTCACCTACGTTTTATAACTAGTCAGTGACCGTTCGTCAAAGATGTGCCGTCTTGTCGGCTAAGGCCAGTAGGCTAGCTTAGCTAAATTACAGCAGCCTTCTTTAGTAACTTAAATCTCGAAGGTTTTGTGAATAGATGTAAACCAAATATTGTCATTGGTATGTTAAAAGAGTTTTTCTTTTTACAACAGTAGAAGTGTATTCTGTCCTAAATGAGTGAAGTAGTAAACTGCCTTCATATGTCGCATTTACATGTACGAATGAAATGTATGTATAAGAACCTGGCCTCTATTTTTACACCAAAAAAGAACTGTAGCATTTACAAAATTGCCTTCTGTTAAATTAATGATATTATTTAACCATAGCTTGGTGTTAAGCCCCCAAATTGTGTGTGTGCGATGTTGTAGCAATAACTTGCCAAACTATGACCCCAAAACTGAGCTGCGCAGTGAAATTAGTTTGCATAATTTTTGCCATTGCAGTTTTGTAAAATAGAGGTTCAAAACACACCACAAACAAAATCTTAGTCTATTTTCTTCATTCCATCCTTGAATGTGGAATCCAAATCACACTATAGACGATTCAACAGTAAAAAAGACCAACTGCTTCATTGTTCCAAGTCTTTAGATATAAATTGGATATATGGACGGTATTCCCTGTCTGTCAAAAGTGCTTCATGAGAATGCAACCACATGTAAGCAACAATAGACAGAGGTACTTAATATGCATATCAGCAATACCATGGCCATATCGTAGGAACAGTTATTTAAAAAAAAAAAAATACAGAATTGTTGAATTTTGCATGGCACATTTAAATGCCATTGGGTATAGGTGGAGACTGGACTGAATATAGTGGTAATTTATTCATGTGTGGACATTTTGCAGATAGATTTCTCTTTTGCTTCTCAGATTTCTGCTGTTCAAGTTTGCATGACATGTTTCTCTGTGTGTCTTTGCCAGGGTTGGGGGCAATACACAGTCAGCTCAACATGTAAAGACAAACTGCAATAGATGTGCCAATAACGGTGCATTCATTCTGTTATTTATTAATAGGCTGGATTTGCACGGGCACATTTTTACAGATTCCAGGTTGTTAGATGTATAATTATTTATGTCTAATCGGAGGTGGCCATTTTCCTTCCTTTTTCATGCAATTTTTTCCTCTCCTGATCACACAACCCTTGTGCAGTGTTGTCAAAGTGTTCAGTAATTGAATTTGGGGGATCTCATTCCTGCATTGATTGAATTGAAAGTGAATTGAACCCAGCCCTGGTGTCCACTATGTACGTGTAGTCTAGAGGTTTAATGGTGAAAAAGAAAAATGAGCAAAGTGTTTACTGTTGGGCTGCCTCGAAACCAAACTCCACCCTTCGTTTTGACACCTTTCAGCTAACGAGGATCAAGGAAGGATGGAAGGAAAACAAGGAACAAATTCAGTGCGACACCACCGCCCCACCCTGCATGACCGGACAGGATTGCAACCTCGGCCACCGCCTCTTCCTCCACCCCTCCATCTCTCCTCTCCTTCTCCTCCACCCATCCTCCTCTCTCTGTCTGTCCATCTTGTCTGCCTGGCTAGGAACAGTGGATGGAAGGCCCTCACCTGTGTAAGGCTATGTTATCAAAACATCTATACTCATGGTAACTAAAGATGAAAAAACAAAAAAACAACTTTCCGACAAGCTCTTTTATTTTTATGATGTTTTATTTGATATGAAAAAGATGAGTTCGTGTGATGCTTTTTCGCAACGTAACGAGAAGATTAAATGGCCTGCACGATCCGCAACATAAAAGACACACCCAACATGACAACATCCCGTTGTTTTTTTGTTTTGTTTTTTATTTTTTTTTGCTCGCTGTAATGTGTACATTTGTCAGTTTAGGAATCATTGTTTGTATAGGGTACCTGTTTTTGATCTTTTCTCCCCACCCCCCTCTTGTTCCCATTTATTCTTTTCATGGTTAGGATAATGTTTGTAAATGTCTCTCTGCTTTTGATGATAAAAACTAGATTGTGTTGTAATAAAAAAGGTTTACTGAGGTCCACTCTGCATTTGGTGAATTCCTCTACATATTTGGCTCATTTATATTAAATGTATATGTTGTACTGCAAATCATTTTTCATATTGAATTTGTCTACATTGAGATCACCTTTTAGCTGCTATCTGTTTTACTATAGGGCCTGTTATTGATCAAATTGAGCACCATTCACCAATGCCTGTTTTTCTTTGTTTTCTTTTTGTTTGTTTTTTTTCCTCAAATTGATAATACTTTTGCAAGGTACAATTAATGTCATATTTTGCAATGTGGGTTGATTGATGATGGCTCAGAAGATATTTAGACTTTGAACCATTTTTTAAATGTATTTATCCACCTGCAATCCATCTATTTTAGCAGTTTTGGACTTCATCCCGTAACTGAAAACAGCCTCCATAACACTGCTGAGAAACTAGTTTCTCACCTTGAGTCATGGGTAATTGTGTTAAACAGCCATCACCAATTCATTGCAAAACCGAATTGTTTTTGATTTTTTTGGTTTTGTTCTGTTAATGTGAAATGCATACATTCTTAGACTTAATGCACTTCCCATCAAGCAACCATTTTCCAAATTTAAGTAAATGTACAATTTGTTTTGTGCTCCTATGTTCCATACCTTAATTTAAGACTCCTCCCATATCTCACACCATGGAATGAAAATAATAAACAATTTTAAACTGTAATATTGTAAGGCACAAAATCAGCACAACGTGGTTATGCATTTCCAAGATTAAACGCTAATTCTTTGCTGTTTTATATAACCAGTGCTGTCAAAATAGGTTAGTAAACACAACTCTTGATCAGCTTTCCCACAAAACCCTCTGCTAACATCCAACTTTACGGTCTAGTTCTTGTGTATATGATGAGTTTCACACAAGGTGTGCTGGAACTTAGCATTTGTCAAGCTTTTTGCCTTAAGGCTTGCTGTGCATTCAGGAGAACTGGGAACATGGAGATTTTTGTCCACAAAGTTACAAAGAAAGGAGAAAACAATATTGTCACCAGAGCCTGAACCAGGGTGTTGATAATTTACACTTGGCAAGTGTTTTACCCCCATTTCAGCTTCTCTTCACGACACTGTCAAGTCTTGAGGTCTAATATATCAGTATCATTGAGTCATCTTTGTTTTCATTGACAGTTTGATGAACTAACAGACATTGTGGCAGTTGAAATGGCGCTCAGTCAAGGGGAAAATCTGTCTTCCAAAAGAGCTTTGCTTATCGTAGTGTCAACTGTTCTTAACCTGAATGTCACTGCTGTCTGCTGAAAACCTAACTCAGTCTTTCTTGCATGACAGTTCAGATAGTCGTTTATGTTTTGGGTGAGTTTCCTGACACTTCAAAGATACATGGTTGTCTGGCAAAATGAGTATTTTTTATTTTTTTATTATTTTCTGAAAATGTTGCTTTTGGAGATGCATGATTTTCATCAGTAATATGTCAGTTAAAATCTTAACTTTCCTCTGAAGAATTTTGTTTTCACAAGGGGATGTATGTAATAATTGGTGTTAAGATGAGGGATGTCATCCCCACTCAATTCATGGTTACAGGAATAACTTTCCAAGCATTTATACAAACCACTATGATGCTAAAGTGTTTTATATTACCAGATGTCAGCTGCTGTAAGGGAAACTCTTTTAAGTCACTGCTCAAACATCCTGGAAACTAAACTCTGTAAAAGAGTAACAAAACAAAATGTAAAGTGAGTTTTGATACAGAAACAACTAAAGTGAGAAAAAAGCAGATGGGGCAGTTATCTTTATGAAGAACCAAGTTCTGGCGCAACCTCAGTTCTCCCAATCTGCTTGTATTCAGTAGTGAAATAAATCAAAAACTTTGGAAACAATGGGCAATGTTAATGCAATTTAATTAAGATGTCTGTTAGTTGTCAACAAAATGAATGTAGCTGTGTGGCTGCCTTGATGTGACTTCTCTCCACAGCGCTGAAGGTAAGTGTTTTCAGGTCCACCTGCACTGCAGAGGAGGAAACATCAGTGAACCAGAGGAAGACCGGCCGGCTCTGCTGCTGTCCTGCTGAGCAGCGCTCTTCTGCTCTTCATCACTTGTACTTCACTTACACTCTTCAGAGTCAGGGATGTAATATACGTAATTGTTGAAATATTTCCACAGTATTTCACTTGTCTTTGGACAGAGTGCTAGTATGAGTTTTCACCAGCGATTCCCTGCTGAACCTCCATTTACTACCTTTTGTTAAGGAATGTGATGTTTTTCTTTAATTATGCAAGCGTCTAAAGCATTTTTTTTTTTTGTTTGTTTTTTTTGCCCAGTGTGGCCCAGATCTGAAACTTTGCAGGTTTAAAAATATTGAGTCTATAGTGACCGAGCCACAGCTGGCTGGCTATAGCGGTGATGTATGCTCAGTTTTAGAATAAACGTAACAGTTACTGCTGTTAATAGTATTGTTTGGGTTTTTCAGTGTAGCTTCAGTTGACAGGTGTATGGAGTCGATCCCCATTCCTGTTCCCCTGTGACTCTTTCCAGCTTTGTGTTGTCATCACAATATCTTAAATATGCGAATGATTACTGCCCTCTGAAAATAAAACTTGAATTAATGCAGTCATTTAGTCTCATGGTTTTCCTTTATGCTATATGCATTTAGATGTGAATGTTGTGTAGCAGGTGAGTAGATGGAGGCACCACTAGTCATGGGAGGTCAGCTACTGCAGGCCTCTATTGAAGGAAAGGGGTGTGAGGAGGAGTGGGAAATTACGTGATTGAGATGCCGTTTTGGGAACACATATATATAAAGTACATAGGGTTGTACATATAATGTACGTTATACTATATACATCCCCAATGAATCATTTTCGAGTGTTTTTTTTTTTTCAAGCAATAGTAGCCTACTGCTACTACTTGGGCTTTTTACCCAAACCTGAGGTAAGAGTGAGAGTATACTTTTCTGTGAAGTTAAAATAAATTTGTATTTCATCAAAAGTTAAAGTACTTGATAAACCTGATTGGCCTACACTCCATCTCAAGTTAACGTCAAAGAGTTAGCTGTTGTGTTAAATGGATTGGTGCTGAAAAGTAACTGAATCTTTTCTCTGTTCCCTCCATCTGCTCTTGTCTCCCCTCAGCTTTCTGTCAGGATGACATCCACTGGTCGTCCCAGACGCCTCCAGGTCCCTCCTCCCCTCTCGGTCCCTGGTGCAGACCAGCAGGAGTCCCGCAGCAGCAACTACAAGCTGCAGGCTGTCCTGGGAGAGGGGAGCTTTGGGAAAGTTGTCAGGTGTCTGAAGTTGGACACCAACGAGAGCGTGGCGGAGAAGATGTTAAAGAAGAGAGAGGCCTGCATCCGTGAGTCCGAAAAGGAGGTGGGCCACTTAAATGTTCTGGATTTGCTTGAGTAGCATTTGTCCAGCTGGTCAGATTTTAATTGACCCACTGATTAAATTAATTATATCATATGTGAACTAAATATTGATCATATAACCATCTCTAACTCCTTGTTTACTCCCAGGTTGCCATGCTGAAAAAACTCCTGCATTTGGAGCTGGACAAGTGCCACATTGTAAAGTGGTACGACTGCTTTGTGTTGAAAGGCCGCACTTGTCTAGTGTTTGAGGAGTTGGACATCAGCCTGTGGGAGTACATGAGGCAGAGGCAGTCCAGCCCTCTGCCTCTGAAAGACATGAGGCAGATCATTCAGCAGGTAGGCCTACAGAGGATGTGGTTTTCACAACCAGATTGCAGACCAATTGAAACGACAAAGCTAATTATAGAGAAAATATGAAAATGAATCCCCAACATTTGTCAGAAAAATCAAAATACAAAGTTTTATCAATGTTCATCTATGGCATAAACTCTACATTTCTATATTGTACTTGCAGCTTTCGACAGCTTGAAGACTGTTGGAGTAATCCACACCGACCTCAAGCCGGACAATGTCATGTTGGTGGATCGCCTGCGAGAACCAATCAGGGTCAAACTAATAGACTTTGGCTTGGCCGTCCCAACATCTAAGGCTAAGATCGGTTATCTTTGTCAGCCCCTTTACTGGAGGTGAGATCTCTAAAGCCCTGGACTCATACTTAAGTGTCTGTCCTCTACAGTCAGTAAGTAGCTGAGGTTGTGTCACATATTTCTCATGTTGTAAACTCTTCTTCTCTCCTCAGGTCTACAGAAATCATCTTGGGCTGGGCCTCCCATTCAATGAGGCCATAGACATGTGGTCGCTGGGCTGCGTTATGGGCGGCCTGTTCTTCGGCCGCTCCTACACTGGGAGGTGTGAATGTGATCTGGTCAGTAACCTTCCTTTCTACTCTATTCCTAATAGATCTAGTACTGCTGCTTCCATAGATACTCTTCCTGAAAGATCAGCAGGAGGCGATCACATCAGACACATCTCCAAAACCTCATGGGGTCTTGATGTAAATTCTAGACTAATGTGATCATCATCCACACCCAGGGAGAGCCAGGGCAACACATGCTGCCTGCCGGGGCAAAAACTGGCTCCTTTTTCAGGAGAAATGGTCGTCAGAAACTCTGGAGGCTCACGGTCCCACAACTAAAGATCTAAATAACATCTTCTCATGTAAAAGTGTCTGTGGATTTATTTTAGATATAACAGTAAATGAATGAAAGTGACCAAGAGATGTGTCATCTAGGGAAAAAAAGAAAGGGAAGAGGACAAGGAAGGGGATGAGGAGGAAGAAAAAGATGAGGAGGGGGAGGAGCAGGAGAAAGAGAAGAGGAAGTGTGTGTGTGTGCTCTCTTTCAGAAACCTGTCCCACAGTGTTTCCACCTGGCAGCAGTCCCATCTTTTTGCCTCATCGTGGTTCTGATTATCTTATTTGGTTTTTTTTTTATCCTCATCTTCACTGAATGTCTAAGGCTGGTGCTGCTGGGCTCAGCCAGGCCTTACATGTCTGTCCAATGTGTTACTCTCTGTCCTGTGCTTGTGAAAGAGGGGGAGGAGGAGAAGAAAGACTCAGTATATTTACTATCTCCAACTGTCACCACCTCCCATCACCCTGTCCCTCAACAACATCATCATCATACAAATAAATAAAAATAAGAATCCTAAAAATAACAATCCTTTGTATTCATTTGTCTTAATCTAAAGTCAGTTTAGCCTTCATTTCTGTCTCTGGTGATATTAATTTGTACTCCTGCATGTAATTGTAGACTTCATTTGTATCATTTGAGTTTTAAACAGTATTCTAAGATGTGATGATTTTTAATGTGAGGAAAAAAATAACAACAATCAAAAAATAGTTGGATTCAAAGAACTTTTGGAAAATAATCTTTTGAACAGAATTACATCGGTGTCCTGTAATGGGTCAAATATTCCCACAAAACTCGCAACATGGAGAATAGAGTCAGAACAGAGTTCATTGAAAATTGTAGGCTATTTAGTAAATCTACAATTTGTCATTTGTAACAAGACACCTGAAGAGAGTAAAGATGCAAAGGATGGCCTATTCAAGGGATATATACTTTCTAGCCAATTAAATGCATTATTGACCACTTTTTAACTTTACTTAAGTTTTATTTTATTATTTTCTATCTGTTGAAAATACAAAAAACGTCCTCCATCTAAAAATACCATAATTGTAAGTGGTCAGCATTTCATCCATGGTTGTATAGACATTAATATCAGAAAGAACAGTGTGAAATACATTCATATAATAAAAGCGCAATTCACAGTTTGAAATTGCAGTTTTTCATTTGTGGTTTTATTAACCATGTTAATACTGATTTACATTGTGGGAAAACGGAAAAAAGAGACCATGTCCTCCAACGAGCGGAACCTTTGTATCTGCATCCCCCGGACCTGTCGGACAAGTAAACACGTAACACAACCTGTACTTCCTGTGCTTGTTTGACTGGCGATTTGAAATGAATCGCTGGCCGTGTCAAGTACAGTTTTCATGCTTCAATGGCAAGTTTATTAGATGTTGAAACACACAGTAGCACAAGAAGAATCCTCTAGAGTAAACGGCGGGTTCAACTTCACTTTCTACCTACTGTACTATGTTCAAAAAGATGGCTGAATTTGGTCCAGATTCCGGGGGGCGAGTGAAGGTACGATAACAGCCTTAGTTGTTTTTTTATAGATTTAACTCACTCTAATTTCACTGAAACCGTGTTCAGCTACTGTTTCATTTTAGTTTGAACTGGAATGTAATGTTCCCTTTCCCTTCTTGGATAGTAAATTTGACTGGTGGCGGTTAACAGTTGCCTTGCATTCATTGTTGTTGTCAAGTTGATACAATTTAATTTCATTCGCTAGCTAGACGCTAGACAAGCACAATGAGAAAATGTATCAGATATATTATTTTTATCATAGGGTTGACTTTCGCCACAGTTGTTATCACCCCACCCTTTATACAGACAGGTATGCAGTTCAGTACGAAGTCATGTACTCACTGAATGCTTGAGGTTTTACACAGAAATTAACATATTTCATTGTTATGCTACCCAGTAATAGGAGATACTTTATTCTTCCATTTGTTTCTTGCTTTTTCTTTGCTGGCTCAATCATATAACTGCATCATGTGACACTGTTTGAAATGTATCATCTTTAATTGTTTATCTTATTGGTTTCTATTTCATAGTGTTTACTACTACTACCACTACTACTAATAATAATAATACATTCCTGTTATTGTCATGTCTTTTCTCTCTGCAGGGTGTGACCATTGTGAAGCCCATTGTCTTTGGGAACGTTGCCCGCTACTTTGGGAAGAAGAGAGAGGAGGATGGACACACACATCAGTGGTCTGTCTATGTCAAACCCTACAGAAACGAGGTAGGACATCTAATTCTGTTTAGAAACGTTTAGGCCGTAACAGTGGTGGTGTAAGGTATTCTGGCACAACTTCAGCCACTCACAAGGTGCATGGAATGGACGGGTAACACTGGGAAAGAGGAAAGGCAGCAACACTGCCTGAGTACTGAGAACAAAGATTTGTTGGTAAAACTGACACATTCCAGCTCAAGGCCTTCGTCAGGGTTTAACTGTAACTTAGGTGTACTATCTGAGTGAGATTTCTTTTTCTAACCTAATTGGAAAAGTAGATAATTATCACCACAAACAAAAATGAAAACCACTGCATGCAAAACATTTTGGATCTGTCCTCTGTTTTGGAATGACGTCCCAGTAGCTTGAATGAATAGGTAGAGGGATAGATGCTTTTTGAAAGAGAGAAACTGCCTTTGTCACATGGCTCTATGCATAACACATAACACATTTTTCTTCTAGGATATGTCTGCCTATGTGAAGAAGATCCAGTTTAAGCTGCATGAGAGTTATGGTAACCCACTGAGAGGTGAGTCGACTTTCACATTACAAATATGAGATGAGGAAGAGTGTGTGTATCCCTGCCTGTCTTTCTGTATTCCTGAGACATGTTTTTTTGTCAGAAGAGATTCATTGTTTCTTGTGGCCTCTACTGTCTTGAAAAAATTGATAAAAGTGAGCGGAAAACATGAATGGAAATTGATCGTACCTCTATTTATCACTACTCCATAGCTTGACTCCCTTTAATACCACCGACAGGCTGCGAGAGTTATCTGTCTGACTGTGTTTTTCTGTCTGTGCCTTCCAGTGGTGACTAAGCCTCCCTACGAGATTACAGAGACGGGCTGGGGAGAGTTTGAGATCATCATCAAGATCTTCTTCATTGACCCCAACGAGAGAGCTGTAAGAGCTGCCACACACACAATCTATACTTTTATAGTGACATTTGACCTCCCTGTATGTGCTTACATGGATGCCTGTGTGTGTGTGTGTGTGTGTGTGTGTGTGTGTGTGTGTGTGTGTGTGTGTGTGTTAGGTGACTCTGTACCACCTGTTGAAGTTGTTCCAGTCGGACTCCAGTGCCATGCCAAAGAAGACGGTAGTCTCTGAATTCTATGATGAAATGGTACGACAGTCCTAACACTCCAGCTCTGACCACATTACACCTTACTGTAAATGCTAGACCCTGTTACTTGCTATTCTGCAGCAATGTCTAGATTCCTCTTTGCTGAAAATGGTAGGCCTATTAGTTATTACATTCTAGTTGTGTTTACATTACTATTCACTGTGAATGGTAGAACCTATTAGTCATTAAACCTTAGCAATGACAGCATTACACTTTGCTGTTGTGGCAGTGATTGAAACTTTGTGAAGCTTTGGCCTAAAAGTCAAGTCTATTTCTAGAGCATTTTTAACAAACATGATTGTCACAGAGTACTTTACAGAAAATCAAGGACATGGCTACAGCTGACTGCTGTGTTTTCTTTCTTGTCAGATCTTCCAGGATCCTACAGCCATGATGCAGCAGCTGCTGACCACATCAAGACAGCTCACCCTGGGAGCATACAAGCACGAGACGGAGTGTATGTCCACACACAAAGACAACATAGAAACAACCAATACTAAGTTTAATATGTAAAACCACAGAAAAACCATCAAGGAATGTCACAGAATAACCACTGTGCTTTATTAGATTTAGGAGAACCTCAATAAGAGCCAGGCTCTGTGTGTTCGTTCATTCATGCATGTGTAACGCTTTTTGCCATGCACAGTGCTTACGGTTTGCACTATTTAGGCAGCTCTGTGCTGCCACAGCACTCTGGTGTTAACAGTGGAGTTTTTAAAGTCAGTGTAGTTTCGCTCACTCCAATCATGCATATGTGTAAGCTGTGGGTTACATACTGCATGTTGTTTACTTTCCTTCTCGTGTGTGTATATGCCTGCCTGTGTCTGTAGTTGGTGAGCTGGAGCAGAGGACCAGGGAGAAGCTGGAAGCAGCGAAGAAGAGAACCAGCCAGGAGATCACAGAGCTGAAGGAAAAACTCAAGGCCAGCAGAGAAAACATCAACCACCTGAAGACAGAGATCAGGAAACTGGAGGAGGACGGAGACCACAAGGAACACTGAGACACACACACACACACATGGACGTGATCATCTAGTGTTTTGTTTTTCCATTGTCTTTTTTTGGACACAGAACCCATTTTCATTTCTACTAAAGACTCTTTCCGGCATTTGTGTGTTGTCCTGACTACATTCCTGATACATAAACTCATTTCTGTGCTCCAGAGCTCAAAGACGACCTAAAGATGGATATTAGAAAATTGTAGAAGAAAGACCACAAGGAGCACTGAGAGACACACACACACAATCTGCATTCATACAACACTGTAAAATGAAATGACACAGAAGCGAGACAGACAGCCAAGATGAAACTTTTGAATGTTCAAATCTGTTATCGTGTTTTTTTTCTGCTCCCTTCCACCCAAACATTTCTCAATCAGTTGGCTGTGATGTAAAACCTCAAAATACCTGTGAATTTTTCCCGTGATCGTCAGATTTATTTTTTAGTCTAAGATATTTTGTTCAGTGGAGCTCTCCATTGGGAAGAACCTATGCTGGAATGAGGCTGATCCTTGAGTGAAACCCGCCTGTAGTGATCCCACCCGACCTGATGCAACATCACATTTGTGTAGACAGTTGTGAATGTGAAAAGCTCTTTTTTTTGTGATCCTGTTGTCTTTTTATATATAAAGTTAATGTGATTTAAATGCTGTTGTTTTCTTCTGTCTTAGAGGCTTGGCGAGAGTTGCAGGTTCAACTCTTTCACCCTCCCGGTCCACCAATGCATTTCCTGGGTAAATAACGAGGTGTGAAAGGGGCATAAATGAGTAGAGACTCTAGAGAGGGTGTCTTGCTCAATGGCACGTTGGCAGGACATATTGGCTGTTGCAGGGATTGAACCTTTGTCCTTTTAGTTTCAGGACAGTCTCTTGAACCAGCCTGTCAAACAGTTCCCAACTTTAATAGATCTGTCATCGTCTTCCATGTCTAAAAGAATAGGTTTACACAAGCCTGTTGGTCGAATGCAATGTTGATTAGAGGTTTGTTTTGGTAGATTAACCCACACATATAGCCTGCAAAATTAGTTTAGATTGTAATAAAATCTATTGAAAATGTGTGTTGAAAATAGTCAAATATGATGTGTCTATGGTCTGTTCATTGTGCAGTATGTATGCACCGCCCCTACAAGCATGGCCGTTTCCTCTGCTGCCTTCAATGTCTCCTCATAAACTGACAAATTCTGCTTTCAGCGGTCTAAATACGTGTGTTTATTTTAGAAAGAAATGAAGTGGCACATAGCTTCTTTGTGTTGCAGATGCTGAATAAAGAGAAGAACATGTACATCTAATTCGTGTTTTTATTAATTTTATAGCCAAAAATCTGTTGTATAATGCATTACCATCAGTCATCATCATTGTTGACACGGCTTCCAGGCTCTCCACCTAGTATCATAGAAAATACTCACTTTTCCCAGTCGTATTTAGGCAACTACTTCGTTGGGTCGTTCATGTGAAGCAGAAGTCTTAATTTTCAGATTTCCGACAGCACGTGAAGGCAGCATTACAACTTTGCTGTACAAATGAGGAAGTTCTGGTAACACCAGTGCTGTCCGGACCGACATTGAATAACTTTCCATAAACTGCACTGGAAATTAAGACACATGCAGGCTTGTGTGCTCTTGTTTTCCTATATTATTATTCCGCAGTAAATATGGTCAGACACAAGCAACTAGAATGGAGTCCGTGTTGTTCAGGCCTGTGTTGTTTTTACTGGCGTGTAGTTGTAAGCCTAATAAATACACTGCACGACTGAATGTGCCTTTAGTGGGTCTACCCGGGTTAAAATACCTCCAGCGCTCCTCACACACGAGTAATTCAAGGTAAGTCCGCACTGTGTCACGGTTTATAGAAGGATACTATACAAATATCACAGCAAAACTATAAGTCCCTACAGGAATAAATTAAAAAGAATACTATAAAGTACGATATGGTCACTATAAACTTACTATTGAGTACCACAGACACTACAAGTCCTAATATGAATATTATAGTGTTTTTTTTGTTCGGGGATTCATGTTTTTGGCGCACACACTGCCCTCATTAACAACTACAATGTTGTTTTTTTGCAGTCCTTATGCCATATCGGAGTTTTCAAAGTGCAAGTCAGTAATAGCAGGCTAGAAGCAGGAAGGCGAGACAGCGGTTTTCGGATTATTTTCTCTCACATGTCACATGGTAAATAGTTGAGGGCTGTTATGCTGACGACATACACACACACACACACACACACACACACACACACACACACACACAAACACAAACAGACTTTTGCAGTGGGTAACAGCAGATTAGTGTGAAGCATTTCACAGAAGAATTCATAAGAGCATTAGACATCACACCACAGTTCCAGGTAGAAGAAACGGCAACTAAATGTCCTTTATTATTTATTAATATTAATACGTTTTTTGAAAAAAAATTCTGTACACATAGTAGTAATAGCCTATTCATATTTTAGGTATTTTTTATTGTATTTTTTAGAATTATTATTATTCTTTATATCCTACGTAGTAATTTTTTTTTTTATGTTGTTTCTATTATAGTCATCGTTATAATTTATGAAGCAGTCCCGTCAAAGCCGGAGGAGTTGCTCGGCTGGTCACGTGACCAGAGGGTTTTGCACCGACGTCAGGAGGAGAAACAGAGCTGGTACCGACTAATGAGCCTCACCGTCCGGTAGCTCGCGACTACACAGGTATACAGGCCTAAAAAACACCGTGCCTTACCTCTGACAGACATCTACCGACTGGTTTCAAGTTTTAAGCGTGTAGTTACCGAAGGCTACATCCAAACACTTGTGGAAATGGTCAAGGAACCGAAGCTGCCAATAATGTTATAGCTGATAGCTCGTAATAACACCGGGATATATATACATGCAGCAGACATGTCTCCTGTACTATACTGAACTACTGCTCCTCTGTTGCAGCCAAGTTTTCAGGTAAGTTGACTGCAGGCTAACGCATTTAGTTGTTCTGAGTTGATAATTATCGATACTGGTCGATTTAATGACGACGCTTGCCCAGCCTGAGGGGAAAATCACTGTAGCATTCCTATTATGTTCAGCTTAAAGTGTGTTTGTGGTGCTCTGTGAGTTCATATCATACATTATGGTATTTGTATCGATTATGGTATCACTAATATTTAGAGATTTATAGTGTCTGTGGTACTCGATATAGTGAGTTTATAGTGACCAAATCGTATCTATTGGTATTTTTTTAATCTCTATTTTATGGTATCACTATGATATTCCTATAGGGACTCTTTTTTTTTGCTGGGGTAGTCTATTTGTATACTATTCTTGTACAGTTTATTATAGGATTATTATAGTTGTTTTAAGGGCTAGGTGGGTAATGCTCTAGTCCATGCTTTAACCTGTTTGTCTGTCATTATTGTTGCGGTTATGTCTTTCCTGTCTGTGTCTCTGTGTGACTGTTTCAAGTACCTGAAAGTAAACAGGAAATAGCTGAGGATCCCCTAAGTTGTCCAGACTCTGTTTAGCCTATTATGCATAGGATATGTTTGACAATCAGTATCTTAAGGACTTGACTATTGATGACATGATAACAGCAGTTGTATCTTTAAATGTTTATTCACTCTTGCTTTTGTATCTATATTTGTGTCCTTTGTTGCTCTGTAAAGCAGTTTGCGGCAAACCTGTTAACTTTATGAAAACATTTGACTTGACTACAGAGAGAGAGAGAGAGAGAGAGACTTCAGGCTGTAGGCTATTTGTTGTTCATATGACCACATCAGCACGCTTGCTATGTAGATCTTTGTTTTGGTCCTTATCCACAAAGCTCCATTGTTGTTTCGGTGTCTGAGTGTAGTGTTGAATTAAAGTCTATTCATCAGGACAAGTGCATCATCAGGGCGCCATAGCTTCAATGTATGGAGTTCCCTAAGAAGACTGTGGGCCTTCACTGCGTCACTGTATTCTGGCATTGGTCCTGTGTGTCTGCACAACCTGGCATAATATTTCTATCTGCATTATACAGGATCCACTTATTAGCCTCTCATCACTGTTATGATGCATAGGGGACACATCATACCCATTCAGGAGTGTCTCTGACAGGATAGTAGTTAGTAAGGGTGTGTGCTGCACTATGATTGCTGTGGGTGAATGCAGAATAAGGAAGGGCAGTTATTATGCCTGCTGGCTTGGGAGTGCGTAGGTGCCAACATCAAATACTTAGGTGTTTCTTTTCTTACCGCCTAAATAGAAATGTGAAATTCCCCCTTATATTTTGCAGCTTTTCCTTTCAGAATACATTTGAAGTCCATTGAAGAAATGAGCTTTCCCTCTGTTATAATTGATTTGTTAACATGTTTGTTTTGTTACTCTGTTAAGATAAGTGCTCTACAATTATTATTATCATTAGTAGTAGTAGTAACATACCAATACTGTTGTAAAACAGGCCCATAAGTCATTTTGTGGCTCAACCCATAGTTTAAGAAACACTGTCCTGCCACATTTGAGGTAGATCATGACTAAGAGGGAAGTAGCAGAGCAGTTTTGGCTGTTTCTCTGGGACTGTAGTGATGCAACGATGTGAGTTAATCATAACCTTTACCTTGCCAGGTCTGTTATCTCAGCTCTTCAGCAGCTCGCAACTGGTTTGCCAAGAATCACTGAAATTGAGAAACATCATATAAACACGATTATAGGCTGACTGTATCAGAAAGTATTGAAGTTAATATGGTCTAATGTCTGTTCACATGTTATGTCTTTTTTATATTTGAGCAAAATATCAAGATCGTTGCATGCATCAACACATTACTTCCCCATGATCATTACACAAGAGTGAAAACAGTGCCGTGTGTGTATTTAGCTATCACACCCACCGGACAAGTGATCTCTTCTTCTCGCCTGCCAAGGGAATGTAAAAAGAGATAAAAGACATGTTGCTTTGGGGAAATTGAATGACACAATATCAGCCTGCAGTCACAGTCGGCTTGATCTGGCTTTGCTTAGGAACAAGGTTAGCCTTGACTTTGCAGGGAACAACCGGGGCGAAGAGTGTGCATTGTTGGAAGTATCATCTCTGCTTTCATTTGAATAGAGTGCAGTTTATCTAGCTGTGTGTGTGTGTGTGTGTGTGTGTGTGTGTGTGTGAGAGAGAGAGAGAGAGACAGTTGTATTATCTCTGTGTGCGCCTGATTGTCTGTATGTGATCTGTCTAGTATGCAAACTACACTGGTGTAATTCTCAGACTTGTGTAAAATGTCTTAACTGCTGCCACTGCTGTAGCCTAAAGGTCAAATAAAGCAGCAGGTTTGTAACCAGCAGGTTGCCAGTTTGCAGGCGTAACGCTGTCCCCTCCCTCAACACCCTCTGTTGTGCCCTTGAGCAAGGCACTTAACCCCCAGCTGCTTGGTGTCCACCAGTAGACTGACTGTGGTTGTACTGGGAGGCTCCCAGCTGAGAATGTGTGGAACTGTGTGAATATGAAGCTGGGTGTAGCTGGAAAAGAGCACGACTTTCTCTAGATAGTTTTTTTTAATTACATAGATTGCTAAATCTTCCCTGGATAAATGAAGATTACAAATGTGTGTGTGTGTGTGTGTGTTTGTGTGTGTGTATGTGTGTGTGTAGGTGTGGTAGTGAGCCCATGGAGAAGCCAGCAGCCTCATCCAGAGCGGAGCTGGAGGAGAGAAAAGGCCTGGTGGAGGTATAGTAGCTTACTCGTTAAATTACAGCTCCTTCATTTTCTATAATTTACTGTAATTAGACAGCAACAAGATGTAGCATATGGCTGATTATGAGTTGCTTGACAGAAACTACTTCTCTACACATTGAAAATCAATGCATCACCTGCATATTTCTTAAGTCATTTTGGAGACACTCATCTTGTTTAGAGACGTGTTGCAACTGTTGCCAGCAGTCAAACCATGAAAAAAATCATATCCCATTTCTCCCCAAGGAGAAAAAAAAGATTTGTGTTGTTGTTATCACATTTGTGAGTAAACCAAACATTATTTTCAAACAAGTGATGGTTACATAGCTGATGATTTAGCGCTGAGAATGCCTCCAGCTGCAACTCCAATATCGAGGGCTTGGAGCCAAAGGGGCCTAAGTGCGTTATAGCAGATTTTACTGGAGAGCCAAAACAAATTTTGATCAAACTTGGATCAGCTGCCGTTACCACATACTAAGCACAATATTTTAACTTTTTGTGTTATCAGATTGAGCATTACTATAAAAACAATACTGCTACAGTTTAAGTTGAATTATATTTGTTAACTTTTTTAAAAATGGCAAAAGAGTAAAATGTAATGTAAGCGTATGTAAGTAAACAATTGTAAAACACATTCATTTTAATACAAATCTAGCAATTACACTTCAATCAACACTGAAATATAAAACAAGATCAGAATGAATATCTTTATCTTGAAGTAATGCTCAGCAACTTTCACCAAGGCCTTTAAAACTGTAGCTACATGGAACATATCGAATTGATTGATACATTTTTTCTGTTAAAAACTTTTAATAAACCTTTTTAATAAACCTCTATAGACATAAGAAACTACTTTTGATTCTAAACTACTACTTTTTTTTTCTTTTGCTAGTATAATACATTTTTGTATGTGTCCCGGGACACATCACTTATTGATGTGTCCTGGGACACATTCAAAGACCTGTAAAACTCCTCATAACACTGAGGGAGAACTTCAGCTAGCAGCAGTCTTACTACCAAAGCTCATCTTGACCAGTTCACACTCCTAACATTATAAAATAACATTTTGAATCTATAGGCCTAAGTATTTCATGGGAATATTAACATATTTACATTCGTCTAATATTGACCTAGAATATTAATTAGGATATGAATAGGATACTAAAAATGATGTGATCATGCTGCCATGCTAGCATTACTTAGTCAGCATGCATTTTGAGTTGACCTAAGTGCTGTTAGAATCCTCTACCCACAATGCTTGTTCAGTGTCAAAAGTGGGGTTTTGCTTGGTGTCAAAAGGGCGTAAGTGCAGTTACGCCCTTTTGGCAGCAAACAAAACCCTACTTTTACTGTTACGGCTTTCAGTTTTTGTTTAATTAAAACTTATGGGTCATGATTTCAGTTGTGTACTTTTGGCACTGAAAAGATCTCACTGAGACCTTTCAATTGATATATAATACTCATATTCGCCCAAAATCGCACTTACACCCCTTTGGCAGTTGCATGTCGCAAAATGACATATTTACTGAGCGAGAGTACTAATCAGAGCAGCACATAGGGAAGCTGAATCATAGGTGTTGGTAGCAATATAACTGGTTATTTTGTTAGATTTTGTTTAATTACAGTGTCATTATGCAAAAACAGAGCTATAATGTAAAACTATACTATACTACTACTATCTCTGTGTAGCTCTAGCAGTTACTGTTGTTTCAGGTGGCTGTTTAAGACTTTTTTTTTTTTTTTTCTGTGCTTTACTTTGATTAAAAATATATGGCCATTTACCTGTTGAGTGGCTTTTTGGACTCTTGGTCCCATGAACCTATTAAATTCCATTATGAAATTTCAAAAATACATCGGCGTAAATGAGACAATAAACTGTTATTTCCTCATTCCTGAAAAAACTTCCTTTTTGCAGATGTACTCAGTGTCCCACCAGGGCAGGAACTTTTTATCCAAAGGCCACAGTGGCTGATAAATCCCCAAATTCACCATTCACTTTGACCATTTTACCAGCTACAGCTACATTTTTACAGCAGAACAGAGCCTCCTAATGGTCAGCTTTGTGCTAAAGTGGCCAGTAGAATAGACTAACTTACCAAACACAACCAAAATGTTGTGTTTCACCATGTAGGTGGATGGCACAGTGCTGAGAGGGGCTGAGGGTGGAGAGGTGGATCCTCAGCCTCAGACTCCGAGGAAGTCCAGCTCCTCCCGCTCCTCCCGCAAGAGCTTCCGCTTAGACTACCGGCTGGAGGTAGAAACCCCGCCTCGCCTAAAACCTCCTCCTCTCCCTGAAACTCTGACACATCTCCTCTTCTCCTCCACTTCAGCTCTCCTTGAACCTCTCTCCTGTCCTCTCTCCTGCCTCCCCCAAACCGCCTCTTCTCCCACTTCCCACCAATTCTCTCCAACTCTTCCCTGTTCTCTTCAAGCCTCCTTCTCTCCCTGCACCTTGCTAAAACCTCCTCCTCTCTTCCAATGCTTCCCAAACATTTTCTCTCCTCAACTTCTTCACAAACTCCCCCTCTCCTCCACCTTCCGAAACCTCCCCTCCTCTCTTCCACCTCCTCCAAACCTCCTGGTGGCCGATTGCCCTAAGTAAATGGCTAAATTGTATTCCCTGCTTAAGTGTATGCAAAGACAAAACACAAATTTATCAAGAATGTAATTCAAATATAAATGGCTAAAATGTAACTGTAATTGCTAATTTCGATTGTAGGAGGAAGTGACGAGGTCCTGTCAGGACAAACATGGCCGCTGGATCAACCCCTGGTCCACATGGAGGTTCCCTTCCTACTCAACCCTGCTGAGGTTCCTGTTGTTGGACAAAAATAACAGCAACGTGCCAACTACTAAAGAGGTAGGTAACTGTTAAAGGGGTAGGTAACAAGTAAAGAAGTGGGGAGCTAGTAAAACGGTAGGTAACTAGTAAAGATGTAGGTAACTAGTTAAAGGGTAGGTAGGGATAAAAATGAATGTAACTAAAGTGCTGTCTGTTTTTTAAGCTGCTTCACAGCAAATATCCAATATTAATAAGTGTTTGTTTGTCCACTCATGGAGCTGATATGGCTCTGGGGCGGCTGTTCAAAACTATCTAAGTGTGTTTTATTTACTCCGATGAGGTTGGACTTCACTGGCACTGTTGATTTTTACACTTGACGATTTTGCTGTGTATCGATCTTGTATCAAAATCTTGTAGAAGCCGATGTATATCAGTGTTATCAGTGATTTATATCAGTGTTTTTTAGCCTGAGTGATCAGAACCACAGGTCATAGTTCAGCCAACTTTTTCTTTACCACTGCATCCCTGTTCCCACCTCTGTAAGCAGTAACCTGGCCCTCGTCAGCGCTCACAACCCCGGTGGTATTTATAGCTGTTAGTGTAAACCTAGCTGAGCTCAGTAAGGGTAAAAAAAAAAAAAAAAAAATGTCTTATGCCTACTACGTAGTTGTTGCTTGCCTTGTCCTAAGAATTTCATTGTTCAGAATGACCTTGTGTGATACTGTGCATTTGATAAATAAAACACTTTGACTTTGACTTTGGCTTAATGGCTTCAAAGGCTGCCTTCACACAGCAACAGAAAATCAGATTTTTAACCCCTTAGTGGCAACAGATCAGGGTTTGTATGCACGAAGCCTCTCTGAATAAGGGTACAAATGAAGGATCAGAGAGGTCATACATTTTACCATAGGAACTGCACTATGGCATCAAGTAATATGCAAATAAGATTGTATTTGGGAGCAGTTTCACCTCTGTGTGTTCAGTATTTAGGGCACTGTGGTGAAAAGATGGGAAGCTAGCTCAAATCATTCATTAAACATACACAATGTGTAAAAATGTTAGCATGTACTCTAATGAACTACATAAATAACTACATAAAACAAAATAACTACGTAAAAACACAACGCTAAGTTGATCAAAGAGCGTATTTGAGAGTGTATTTCTTTAAAAGGTAGCAGAATCAGTGTGATCTTACCACTCAAGCACCAAACCAACCAACTCCAAAAGCCGGAAAAACCCTACAAGTGGCAACATGAAACATGCCAACCGCTGTGTTTGGACAGGAACCAACAGTGCACCACTCCAACATTTCCAAACAAATTACACACAAAACAATCACTTTTTTTTATTAGGGTGAGAGCATTAAGGTCATAAGGCTGAAACATCCTACTCTTCTTAATCAATAGATGGCTGTTTTATTTCATTCTTCCCTAATGCTATCTGTCCCTCTCCCTCTATGTTTCTCTCCCTCCCTCTTTCTCCACTCTCTCCTTCCTTCTTCCTCCCTCCTGCAACCTTCCTCTCCATCACTTCTACCCTCCATACGCTTTCTCCTCCCTCTCACCTTCTCTTCCCTCCCTCTTTGCTTCTTTTCTCTCTCTCTCTCTCCCTCCAGGCCCTAGACAGTGAACTCCCGGTGATGGTACCGTACTTCGTCCAGGAGCCAGACCTGAACGGCGAGGTCCGCTCCTCCGCCCTGCCCGACTCTGCTCCGGGTCTGAGAGTCACCTGGCTGGGTCACGCCACGGTTCTGGTTGAACTGGACGGGCTGAATATTCTGACCGACCCGATCTTCAGCCAGCGGGCCTCGCCGGTCCAGTTCATGGGGCCCAAAAGGTACCGAGGGCCCCCCTGCACTGTGGAACAGGTTTAGTACTTTTTGACACCATGTTTTACCAGATTTTGTTATGAGGATTTATTTAGGTGTTAAGATTTTTTCTTTTTTTTTTTTTCATTTTACTATATTTTGTACATTTTTTTAAAAGGTTTTTCTTCATAGTTTTGATTAAAATTGTTCTTTTTTTTTTTTTTTTTTACAAGATGTATTTGCTAGGAGTGTGTGTCGACTTTTCGTATTGTTTCTCTCTGTCTGCTGGTATCCCATCATTGTTATTGTGTGTTACTCTGTATATGTCACAGCATTTCTTACAGACCTTAGGTCAAATAGTATTTGCTGATGTTTTTTATGGTTTGTTTTAGCTCACTTAAGTGCCAGGATGAGTGGGTGGTGTTTGACACTTAGGACACTATCACAAGTGCCAGATGGCAATCACAGGAAAGCACTTGAAAGCCAATTTAGCATCATATTATCTGTGATCGACAACGTACATAATGTTATCTGAAATGTCCTGATGTGGAAAACCCCACCCATCTGGTGCTCCAAGCAGGTGAAAACAAACACTAAGAATAATTTCTAACAAACCATTTGACCCAGGTCTAGTTTCCTGCTGGTGTAACAGTTTGTTCTCTCTCGTCTCCCTCCCTGCCCTTCTCTCCCTCCCTTCCTTCCTTCCTTGCTTCCTTACTTTCTCCCTCCCTTCCTTCCTTCCTTCCTTCCTTCCCTCTCCTCCCAACAGCTGCCCAGGATCGATGCTGTTGTGATCAGTCATTCTCATTATGATCATCTGGATGCTGGATCTGTGGCCAGCCTTAACGCACGCTTTGGAGGGGAGCTACGCTGGTATGATGGATGGATGGATGGATGGATGGATGAATGGATGGATGGATGGATGCTGGATCTGTGGCCAGCATTAATCAATAATACTTTTGGAGGTTACAGTTTATGCATTTAGCTGATTCTCTCATCCAGTGTGTCTTTGAGTGAAACAATAGAAAATCACATGAACAATAAGCAAATCCATGGGAAACCAATACAGTGGTAGGATCTAGAAAATGAGGATTCTTATTTTGTAAAAGGGAGATGGAGTGATCGCACACACAAACACACACACGGAAAACTTTGTACCCCTTGGCCTGAAGTGTACGTGCATGTATGTATTGTATGCATGTGTGTATTTATGCGTGTGTGTGTGTGTGTGTCGTAGGTTCGTGCCCCTGGGTTTGATGGACTGGCTGGTGAAGGCGGGCTGTGAGAACGTGATGGAGCTGGACTGGTGGAAGGAGAACTGCGTCCCGGGTCACGATGACATCACATTCGTCTGCACACCCGCTCAGCACTGGAGCAAACGCACCGCGCTGGACGACAACAAGGTACTCTGTTGTATTTGAGCACTTTTTAAAAATATTTCTGTAGTATAGAGTTGAGGGCTGTGGGGTGTTCATGATTTATTCTCAGCATCTCAATAGTTCATAGTAAAAAAACATGCCCCAAAAAGAAAATTTTGATTGTTGGGGATCTTCTTCATTTATTTATTCATACCCTTTATTTCATCGGGTAATCCCATTGATGCTAAAAATATCTTTTTTAAAAGAGGCCTGGCCAAGAAAGCAGCGTCATGAAAAAGGTTTCAGACAAATAAGACAAAACAATGTGCATTAGCAAAAATGCAGTTAAAATCCTGTAATGGGTATGTGTTAAGTCAAAATTCACCATATGAACTTTGAAAATGATGTAGTTGAATAGCTGAGCAGGATCAGTAGCCAAACCTAAGTAGATCTTGGAAAAATAAAGTGTAGACAGATCCTGCCGCAACATCCTTCAGAGTCATTTCTAACTCATCAAGAGAGAGCAGCTCTTTCAGGGCCAGAGCAGAGGCAGCAGAGTGCATGAAAACTTTTTTAACATGCTTCTCTTTCTTCCTCTTTGTCTCTCTCTCTTCCTCCCAGGCTTTATGGGGGAGCTGGTCTGTTCTGGGTCCTGACCATCGATTCTTCTTTGCTGGTGACACCGGCTACTGCTCCTCCTTCCAGGAGATCGGACGGCGCTTCGGACCTTTTGACCTCGCTGCAATCCCCATTGGAGCATACCTGCCCAGGTATACACACACACACACACTGTCCTTTTTGTTCTTTTTCTCTTTGACCTGACCTGACACACCCACACGTTACAAATAAACCAATAGAATGTATTTATGTAATGTAATTACTAAACTATACCCACACGCTCTCCTCTTTTTACAGCTTGTTAAGAACCTTTGAGCTTCCAGTTACATTAAATCTGGTCCACAACCACCAGGCCTCCAATTAGAATTTGAGACTCTGGTGAAAACACAACTTTTAAATATTTTGTCTTATGAGCCTAGAACAGTATGCTAACCATTGTGCTACAGAGACAAACGTGTAAGAATATGTGTGTGTGTATCTGTGTGTGTTTCAGGGATGTGATGCGCGGGCAGCATGTCGACCCAGAAGAGGCTGTTCAGATTCACCAAGACGTTCAGGCCAAACGCTCACTGGCCATTCACTGGGGGACCTTTGCCCTCGCTCATGAGGTAGGGGTGTGTGTGTGTGTGTGTGTGTGTGTGTGTGCGTACAGTGGATAGACAGATTTAGCTACCTAGTTATTGATTAGTTTATGTTTTGTGTGTATGCCTAGTTTAATTCTATTGTGAGGTCCAGAGTATAGCACAGTGTCAGAAAAAACAACATTTTTGCGGTAGAAAATGTGAATTTAAAGTGTATGTATGTGTGTGTGTGTGTGTGTGTGTATAAGTGAAATATTGTTTGAATGCTTTGTACTGAGTAAGGAAACAGAGCAATTAAAATGTGTGTTTTCTGGGCAATGTGAAAAATAAATCTTTTTAAAACAACAATGGCTGACAGGAGTCAATAAAGTATCACATTACTGTTTCATTATCATTAACTCCTTGGTCACTGTTATAAACCAGAGTTGCCTAAAGAGTCACTCTGTGTGTATGGATGCCTTCAGAGAGAGAGAGAGAGAGGCAGAGAGAGCATCACAGAGGTAAAAAGTGCTCTGCCACTCTATTTTGTTCTCGTGACACAAAAGAAAACAAAAGTGTCATTGTCCGTTAATCTGCATGACTATTTCTGCAGCTAACACAGTTTCATACAGCCTCTGGCTAGCTGCCATGCTTGGAAAGTTCTGAAACGAGCTGACAAAAAGCCTGTAGTAACGCTCTGCCTGGGCGCTGGGCTAAATTTGATCTTTTTAATGCCTCGGTATGGGGAGAATGAGCTAAAGCTGGTCTGTTTAAAGCCAAAGTATGTGGACGGTTAGGTAAAGTTGGTCTTTAACACTCCCTTTCTCTTCACTGCTCTTTTCCTTTTCCTTCTGTGCCTCGCTCTCCATTTCTCCCCCTGGCTTTCTCTCTCCTTTCTTTCCCTCTCTCTCTCTCTCTCCCTCTCCCTCCCAGTACTACCTGGAGCCCCCGGCCCGACTCAGAGAGGCCCTGGAACAGAAAGGGTTGCAGCCGGACTCCTTCTTCACTTTGCACCATGGGGAGTCTCGCCTTATTGCGCCGCAGGAAGAGGAGGTCTTCGACTGATCGGACCAATGAGTGTTTCCACGCACACCGATGTCCCGCAAATATCTGGGATTGTCTAGTGTTTTGTTTTCGATTAGGTGTTGTACCAGATGTTGGTGTGAACACATCACATGCCATTCACAAAGACTCAAATAGGCTCTTATCCTGACCGCAAGAAATCCAGATAAGATACCAGGGAAATAGTGATATTATCCAGTATACTGCGGCTTCAATACTACTCATCCTTTCTGCTGTTGGTTTTTGTGGACGGAGTAAGTTCTGCGTCTATTATAATGTGCAGAATATTCTGTTGATCATGTACAGATGGACACTGGTGATTAGGATATGAAAATGCATACAAACAGCTTATCCAAACTGTAAGTAGGATATGAAAATGACATGTAATATTGTTTAATTGTAAACACGCTGAATGTTTTCCCTGGTATTACATAGTCAGGGTGGGCAATACGCATTTTAAAAGAATTGTATTTTTAACTCTTTGCAGCACAGATCTGGTTTTCCTATGTCTCATGAGGAGAAACAGGGATTTTTCCATGTATTCAGCCATGAGAAGATTGTGTGTGCGCCACAAAGTGAAAATCAGATCTTCTGCAGCTGTCTAAATGCGACCAATATGTTTTTTTCCATGACATTAGTGTACCGCACTGCACCCATACTGGCACAGTCCAATGTAGTTTTCCATTGTGTTCTGTAGCATGAATTCGGTATTGGCCCACTTTTTAAGGGCTCGGGTTACATCTGCATGTTCTTCTTCACAAACAGAAGCACACATGCTCACTATTCCATTGGAAAACTAAAGGGTGTTGATAGTGATGGTGATGTTGATATTGGCATTGGCATTTAGTAGGCCCAGTGTTGGTACAGTACGCTACTAATGCAACAGAAAAAAAGTCTCAAATACCACTGAGTAGGTGGGGCTTGTCACCTCTTCACCAGAGGAGATGCCACCTTGCCAGTTATTCACATACGCAACAAAGTCAGCATGTCATACGATAATTTCTAAACATTTTAGAGACACCCGCCATTGCTGGAGACATGATGGTATTCCATTTTGCTCAGTGTTAAACTGATAAAATCTTATTTCCCACATTTTCTTGTCTGTGAAAGACAGAGGTAACATAAAAAAAAACCCACATTTTTGTTTTTGTGATCCCAAAGAAGATAAAAGTAACGAGTTTTAGACATTTAGAAAGTTGTCTCCAGCTATGTTGAGGGTCTACACATTTTCTTTCCATGTCATGAAGTGAGGTTCTTGTTGTGCATTGGTTTCAAAAGAGAGTTTTGGTCTAAATGCTGCTTCAGAGGCCTTTCAGCCCTGAGAAGAAAAGCATTCTTGGGGAAACACTGGCTTGGACGGAAGGGGGAAATTAGACCCAGAACCAGTGAAAAGAAGACTGGATGATTATGTCATCAGATGGCAGAACCTCATTGATCAGGAGGCCAGCACTGTGACCAGAATTCTTTTTCAGAATGTCTTAACATCAAGGAAACGGAGCACAAAGAAAGTAGGATGCAACATGAATTGATCTTATCACATGGAGCAACAGTGTTCTAGAATGCTGGTCCCATGTAACTATGCTAACCAGTGTTCTAGAGTGCGGGACCCATGTAACTATGGTAGCCAGTGTTCTAGGGTGCTGTTTCCATGTAACTGTGGTAACCAATGTCCTAGAGATCTGGTGCCATGTAACCACGGTAACCAGTGTTCTGGAGTGTTGTTCCCATGTAACTATGGTAACAAGCATTCTAGAGTGCTGGTCCCATCTCAACCCATGGAGATTTGACTTAGGCAAAACTCTGACTCAACTTTGTACATGGAAAGATGCTGGGTTGAACCACACACCTATCAAGCTGGACTCAAGAGATTGCACCCATTGTAATGTAATTTCATGTACACACACACAGCTGGACACCTGGTCTAAGCTCATATGGGTGTTAAACCATTAGAAAGTCTTTTAGAGTAGTGGCTTTCAAAGATTGGTGCTGGCTTATGATGCATTACAAAGGCGTCCAATTTTTATTCTGAATGTACTCTTTGGCCAACTCAAGTGTCAGAAGGAAAATCACATTTGATGTATTCATCATCATAGTACAAACTCAAAGCTATTGTTATGCTAACAGAAAGTGCAGTTGAAGTGCTGCAACATGTAGAAGTTGAAGACTTTAAAGATTGTGCACTGCCAACATGGTGCAGTGCTCCCGCCTCAAATGTTTGCTGTTGATGCTCTAAAACCACAGACAGCATGGAAATGTGATTCTTCTTTTGCTTCTCAGTGTGATCATCATGAAAGTTGAGTATTTAAATTTATTTTTTTTTCTGAGGCTTTTAGCTGATAGTCTTAACTTACAAGTGCAGATTGTCAACATAACAAGCAGGAGTGCAAGGGTCAGAACCACAGTGCCAGGTCACAGTACTGCATGGCCAAACAGGGCTAACTGTGGTTTACACATGATCCATGCCACTGAATTTCTCATAAAATGTCATTTTAGTTGCAATTTTGCTTGATTCTTATTGCCAACAGAGATGATTTGGAGCTTGAGTTTCAAATAAGTTGTTAGCATTTTAGTATTACTTTGTTTTAGAACAGGGTCAAACAGCACTTGCAAATACTTTCTATGGTTTGTTTTTATTTTTACCGAGGTGTCAGATCAGGTTGCCACATGGCACAGTGAGTAACAGAAGGTTTAGGCAGTCACAGGAAAATATTTCAAAATCCCTTTAATATACTTTAAAGAATAAACTGTTTTCCATAAGCATTTAAAAACAGCACAATGTTAAAAATCAAATATATTCATTCAAAAATGTAAGTGATGACACAGTGTGCTATGGGGATTTCACATCAGCAAATGAAAATGAGGCAAAATGATAGACTGCCAGCTATTGATTCTAGGTGTGTATTGTCCTCCATGTTGAAACAATGATGCCAGCAAAAAACCTTAGGTCACACTGTCCCAGTAAATACATGGTCCTGTGTCATTTCAGTGGGTCGTGTGGCACTAACACTGCCAGGGTCAGGGGTTTGAATCCCACTGGGGCCAAACATACTAAAATGTACACACTCATGGTACTGCAAGGGTCTGCCAAACACCACACTGTATGTTTTTGACTGTATACATTTGATTTTTGCTGGGATTTGTAGAGAATATATAACCAAGTCACAATATTGAGCTGTGACAAATTCTTCCAAACTCCGCTAGGTGGCAGCATCATTCACAACTTTTTTACTGTATGGAAAACCATTAACTCCTCACCCGCCTAAATTGAAGAAACCATCTACTTTTACAAAATAACTGATAGCACAATATGAAAACAAATTGTTTAAATGGGTAGAAGGTCCCTGGTTGACAAAATCATAATACATTTACAAGCTGTAGAGAGATTGAATGACAAACTTCTCATTTATCTTGAATGGATATGTAGAGTTTTGGAATACAACTTTTCCATGATGTCAAACAATGTTGTATAATGTAATTTTTGTTCCTCTATAAATCCAGATACTGACTGGTTTATTCTGTATGGGTCGATGGATGGCTGTTCTCTACACTTTGTCTCATTGGCCATTTGCCCTGTTTTAATGAATGTACATATGTTCTTTTGACTAAGTGCACATTATGTGATGTACAGTATGTGCACTATATGTTGAGTGTAAAATACAGTGAATATGTGAGTGCTGGACATCATTTTTGTCTGTGTTTCTGTGCATGATTATTAGTATTTAATCAGCAGAGCAAAATTAATCTAGATAGCTCATGTATTCCACTTTGTCCTTTCATAAAAATTCAATTTATCTTCAAAACACAAACAGTATTTGATTATCATTGTCATACTGGCAATATCCATACAGCTGTAAACTACAATAGCTATGAATAAAAAAATATATAATTTAATATTTTTTAATGCTGCCAAGCTGACAGACTGCTCTCTGTGAAATTACTGAACCCACTGAATCCACGGTCCACTTCAAGGTTTATCAAATGACATAAATAATGGCATTAATCTTGTCATGGTTTTTGACATTACGGTCAGTCATTGCAGCTATTGGTGACAGTCTACAGGAAAACAAAAATCATCATAAGTCACTAGAGCTCAAAGTGATTCTTAAAGTTGTTTACTTATGACCAACAGCCAAAAAACCTCAAAGTATTCATTTTATAATGATATCAAACAGAGAAAAGTAAGCAAATCTTATCATGTGTGAAGCTGTAACCAGCAAATGTTTGGTGTGTTTTTTTGATAAATGACTAAAACAATTAATTAATTATCAAAATTATGATTGATCATCTAATCGATTAATTGACTAATCATTCCAGCACTAAACTTCATCAAATATCTCTAAAATATAGAGGAGCAAGACTCTAAAAGTGTTGAAAAGTGCCATAATTAGTTTTTATAAGAGCAGAGTCACCACAAGGAGTGAATAGCTCATTTTGGAACATGATCCAGTGCTCACAACTCTACAGTGTTGAGACGCCTCCCTGGGCAATGAGCTAGCCTCTGATTTACCTGAGCCATAAAGAGTTAAACAGGTGTTATAGTCCTGTGTAAAGACAGCGTTTGTCTGTTTAGAAAGCAGGGAAGAGCTCTGCAAGAAGAAGACACAAGGTGGCAGCGTCTGCAAGGCTTTTCTTCCCTTCCCTTTGAAAACATGGAATCAGCTCTAAAACGTCCCCCAATACCAGCTGTATAAACTACTATTCAGGATTTTTATCACATCCAGTTTATCTAATGGGAAAAAATGAATGCTTGTTGCTCAATATTTAAAAACTACAACCTCTACAATGATACAAGATGACTAATAACCTCAGTACTAATCAATATTGTTGGTTGTCACATTTTTCAAATGTCAGACCTCTACTTTTATAATGAAACTCTTCACATTTTATTGTTTGGTACACCAAAAGTACATTTTATTGTTTAGAATACAATAAACTGGGTGCATCACTCATTCAGCAACACACACATCAGATTTCATCAAAGGCTGCATTCAGTCAGGAGCAGAAACTCTCTGTGGCTCGGATCTGATCTTTGATTTAATGTTGTTTCTCTCTGTGTAGACAGCCACGAGAAGAAAAGAGTTGTACCACAAAGAGTTAAAAACCAGACTTGTGTTCCTGTGTGGATGCAGCCTGACACATAAATAAAGCCTTTCATACTGTACATTCTGTCTTTACCCCGGGCTTTCTGCCCCTTTAACCTCGGACCAGTACAATAAGGAAAGAGGTAAGCTAACCTAGAGCTATGTGTCGCGTTAAACATAACCCGAGTCTGAGAATCAGCAGAGTGAAAAGCCCTGCGTATTGTTTTCGATCTACAAAAATAATTTCACAAATGATTATCATTGAAATAACCAAGTTAAAACTGTCCTGTGGGCCCTGCAAGGCGCCCGTGTCAACACAACCAGCTCAATTGGATTTTTGACTAAAAAAAACCTTTTGCTCATGGAAAAAGTTCCTTTGCATTTAATTGATTGAAAAAACACTTTTACTGAATCACCAACTCACACATCCTCTTTGAGGGTGGTTCCAATTGAAGACTGATTTCAATTTCCTTTTTCAATTGACAGGAAGAGGAAGGAAGAAGGTGTGAATAAGGCCAAGACTTCGCTAAGACAATAACATTTCCTGGACGCGTGGAACAAAGAGGCCATTTTCTTGCCAAGCTGCAAAGACAGAAGTCAACACTGAAAAAGCAAATGCTACCTGCAATTCATCAGCCAATATGAGCCAATATTTCAAAATCATAGAGGATTCTATTCTCAAAAACAAAACTATTTTGTAAGCAAATGTCTTCAAATGACTCATAACTGTATTCATGAAATCAATTTGGAAGAAAGAGGAACTTTTAATTTTGTGGCTTGGCCAGCAAGTGAAAACCAAGTGAGACTGGAAGGCCAGGATTTATTTTACTGGTACCAGTCAAACTGTTTTGTTCAGACATCAAAGCAGCAAAAGACAAAGAAACATGAGATTTTATATGTCATTGATTTCTGTTAATTGTGATCATGATCATGTGTGGAGGATGCATTCTGGGATACATAGCAACCATTTTCAGTGGCTTCTTCCATTGAATTACCTTGTGGATAAACTCAATCCTGTCAAGTTCTGAGACTTGAAGCCTCTCTCACTACAGACACTAACACATGTAGCTCAGGGATT